>NC_080053.1:21843735-21873079 GCF_026212465.1 Amaranthus tricolor
TATGCTTCAAATTACGTGTTAAGTTGCGATTTTAAGGGTTTTATAGCGTTTTTTGCACTTTTGCTCATAAAGTAGCTCAAACTTGGTTTGTTTTGCACGAAACATGGCACACAACACTATTAGGTATATATTATTGTGTTGAAGTGGTTAGAATTGAAAATCATTGTCATATGCTTCAAATTACGTGTTAAGTTGCGATTTTAAGGGTTTTTAAGCGTTTTTTGCACTTTTGCTCATAAAGTAGCTCAAACTTGGTTTGTTTTGCACGAAACATGGCACACAACACTATTAGGTATATATTATTGTGTTGAAGTGGTTAGAATTGAAACATATCAGTATCGTTACAAATACGTGTTAAGTTGCGATTCTATGGGTTTTTAAGCCTATTTGGTACTTTTGCGCATAAGTAGCTCAACCATGGTTCTTTTGCACGAAACTTGGCACACAACACTATTTGGTATATATTATTGTGTTGAAGTAAAT
The DNA here is from genome assembly GCF_026212465.1 of Amaranthus tricolor. Lineage (NCBI taxonomy): Eukaryota > Viridiplantae > Streptophyta > Magnoliopsida > Caryophyllales > Amaranthaceae > Amaranthus > Amaranthus tricolor. The sequence goes on from NC_080053.1 coordinate 21,844,219, forward strand.
AGAATTTAAAATCATTTTCATAAGCTACAAATTACGTGTTAAGTTGCGATTTTAAGGGTTTTTAAGCGTTTTTGGCACTTTTGCGCATAAAGGAGCTCAAACATGGTTGTTTTGCACGAAACTTTGCACACAACACTATTTGCTATATTATTGTGTTGAAGTGATTACAATCGAAAATCAAAGTCATATGTTACAAATATTTGTTAAGTTGCGATTTTAAGGTTTTAAGCGTTTTTTGCACTTTTGCTCATAAAGAAGCTCAAACTTGGTTCGTTTTGCACGAACCTCGCACACAACACTTTTTTGGTATATATTATTATGTTGAAGTGGTTAGAATTTAAAATCATAGTCATATGCTAAAAATTACGTGTTAAGTTTCGATTTTAAGGGTTTATAAGCATTTTTTGCACTTATGCGCATAAAGTAGCTCAAAAATGGTTTGTTTTGCACGAAACTTGGCACACAACACTATTTGGTATATATTATTGTGTTGAAATGGTTAGAATTGAAAATCATTTCAAATACTACAATTATGTTTTAAAGTAGCTCAAACTTTGTTTGTTTTGCACGAAACTTGGCACACAACACCATTTTGTATATAATATTGTGTTGAAGAGGTTAGAATTGAAAAACATAGTCATATGCTACAAATTACTTGTTAAGTTGCGATTTTAAGGGTTTTTAAGCGTTTTTTACACTTTTGCTCATAAAGCAGCTCAAACTTGGTTTGTTTTGCACGAAATGTGGCACACAACACTTTTTGGTATAAATTATTGTGTTGAGGTGGTTAGAATTGAAAATCATTGTCATATGCTACAAATTACGTGTTAAGTTGCGATTTTAAGGGTTCTAAAGAGTTTTTTTCACTTTTGCTCATAAAGTAGCTCAAACTTGGTTTGTTTTGCACGAAACTTGGCACACAACACCATTTTGTATATAATATTGTGTTGCAGAGGTTAGAATTGAAAAACATAGTCATATGCTACAAATTACGTGTTAAGTTTCGATTTTAAGGGTTTTTTAAGCGTGTTTGCACTTTTGCGCATAAAGGAGCTCAAACATGGTTTGTTTTGCACGAAACTTTGCACACAACACTATTTGCTATATATTAATGTGTTGAAGTGGTTAGAATTGAAAATCATAGTCATATGCTACAAATTACATGTTAAGTTGCGATTCAATGGCTTTTTAAGCCTATTTGGCACTTTTGCGCATAATGTAGCTCAAACTTTGTTTGTTTTGCATGAAACATGGCACACAACGCTATTTGGTATATATTACTGTGTTGAAGTGGTTAGAATAGAAAATCATAGTCATATGCAACAAATTACGTGTTTAGTTGCGATTTTAAGGGTTTTAAAGCGTTTTTTGCACTTTTGCTCATAAAGTAGCTCAATCTTTGTTTGTTTTGCACGAAACATGGCACACAACGCTATTTGGTATATATTACTGTGTTGAAGTGGTTAGAATTGAAAATCATAGTCATATGCAACAAATTACTTGTTAAGTTGCGATTTTAAGGGTTTTAAAGCGTTTTTTGCACTTTTGCTCATAAAGTAGCTCAAACTTGGTTTGTTTTGCACGAAACTAGGAACAAAACACTATTTGGTATATATTATTGTGTTGAAGTGGTTAGAATTGAAAATCATAGTCATATGCTACAAATTACGTGTTAAGTTGCGATTTTAAGTGTTTTAAAGGCTTTTATTCACTTTTGCTCTTAAAGTAGCTCAAACTTTGTTTGTTTTGCACGAAACTTGGCACACAACACCATTTTGTATATAATATGTGTTGAAGAGGTTAGAATTGAAAAACATAGTCATATGCTACAAATTACTTGTTAAGTTGCGATTTTAAGGGTTTTTAAGCGGTTTTTTACACTTTTGCTCATAAAGCAGCTCAAACTTGGTTTGTTTTGCACGAAATGTGGCACACAACACTTTTTGGTATAAATTATTGTGTTGAGGTGGTTAGAATTGAAAATCATTGTCATATGCTACAAATTACGTGTTAAGTTGCGATTTTAAGGGTTCTAAAGAGTTTTTTTCACTTTTGCTCATAAAGTGACTCAAACTTGGTTTGTTTTGCACGAAACTTGGCACACAACACCATTTTGTATATAATATTGTGTTGCAGAGGTTAGAATTGAAAAACATAGTCATATGCTACAAATTACGTGTTAAGTTTCGATTTTAAGGGTTTTTAAGCGTGTTTGGCACTTTTGCGCATAAAGGAGCTCAAACATGGTTTGTTTTGCACGAAACTTTGCACACAACACTATTTGCTATATATTAATGTGTTGAAGTGGTTAGAATTGAAAATCATAGTCATATGCTACAAATTACATGTTAAGTTGCGATTCAATGGCTTTTTTAAGCCTATTTGGCACTTTTGCGCATAATGTAGCTCAAACTTTGTTTGTTTTGCATGAAACATGGCACACAACGCTATTTGGTATATATTACTGTGTTGAAGTGGTAGAATTGAAAATCATAGTCATATGCAACAAATTACGTGTTTAGTTGCGATTTTAAGGGTTTTAAAGCGTTTTTTGCACTTTTGCTCATAAAGTAGCTCAATCTTTGTTTGTTTTGCACGAAACATGGCACACAACGCTATTTGGTATATATTACTGTGTTGAAGTGGTTAGAATTGAAAATCATAGTCATATGCAACAATTACTTGTTAAGTTGCGATTTTAAGGGTTTTAAAGCGTTTTTTGCACTTTGCTCATAAAGTAGCTCAAACTTGGTTTGTTTTGCACGAAACTAGGAACAAAACACTATTTGGTATATATTATTGTGTTGAAGTGGTTAGAATTGAAAATCATAGTCATATGCTACAAATTACGTGTTAAGTTGCGATTTTAAGTGTTTTAAAGCGTTTTATTCACTTTTGCTCTTAAAGTAGCTCAAACTTGTTTGTTTTGCACGAAACTTGGCACACAACACCATTTGTATATAATATTGTGTTGCAGAGGTTAGAATTGAAAAACATAGTCATATGCTACAATTACGTGTTAAGTTTCGATTTAAGGGTTTTTAAGCGTTCTTTGCACTTTTGCTCATAAAAGGAGCTCAAAAATGGTTTGTTTTGCACGAAACCTGGCACACAACACTATTTGGTATATATTATTGTATTGAAGTGGTTAGAAATGAAAATCATTTTCATATGCTACAAATTACGTATTAAGTTGCGATTTTAAGGGTTTTTACGCGTGTTTGGCACTTTTGCGCATAATGGAGCTCAAACATGGTTTGTTTTGCACGAAACTTTGCACACAACACTATTTGCTATATATTAATGTGTTGAAGTGGCTAGAATTTAAAATCATAGTCATATGCTACAAATTATTTGTTAAGTTGCGATTTTTAGGGTTTCTAAGCGTTTTTTGCACTTTTGCTCGTAAAGTTGCTCAAACTTGGTTTGTTTTGCACGAAACCTCGCACACAACACTTTTAGGTATATATTATTATGCTGAAGAGGTTAGAATTGAAAATCATAGTCATTAGCTACAAATTATGTGTTAAGTTGTGATTTTAAGGGTTTTTAAGCGTTTTTACACTTTTGCGCATAAAGTTGCCCAAAATGGTTTGTTTTGCACGAAACATGGCACACAACACTATTTGGTATATATTATTGTGTTGAAGTCGTTATAATTGAAAATCATAGTCATATACTACAAATTACGTGTTAAGTTGCGATTTTAAGGGTTTACAAGCATTTTTTGCAGTTTTGCGCATAAAATAGCTCAAACTTTGTTTGTTTTGCACGAAACTTGGCACACAACACTTTTTGGTATATGTTATTGTGTTGAAGTGCTAGAATTGAAAATCATAGTCATATGAAAGATATTACGTGTTACGTTGCGATTTTAAGGGGTTTTTAAGCGTTTTTGGCACTTTTGCACATAAAGTAGTTCAAGCTTGGTTTGTTTTGCACGAAACGTGGCACACAAAACTATTTGGTATATATTATTGTGTTGAAGTGGTTAGAATCTAAAATCATAGTCATATGCTACAAATTACTTGTTAAGTTGCGATTTGAAGGGTTTTAAGCGTTTTTTACACTTTTGCTCATAAAGTAGCTCAAACTTGGTTTGTTTTGCACGAAATGTGGCACACAATACTTTTTGGTATAAATTATTGTGTTGAGGTGGTTAGAATTCAAAATCATTGTCATATGCTACAAATTACGTGTTAAGTTGCGATTCTATGGGTTTTTAAGCGTATTTGGCACTTTTGCGCACAAAGGACCTCAATCTTGGTTTGTTTTGCACGAAACTTTGCACACAACACTATTTGGTATTAATTCTTGTATTGAGGTGGTTAGAACTGAAAATCATTGTCATATGCTACAATTACATGTTAAGCATTTTTGAAACTTTTGCGCATAAAGTTGCTCAAACATGGTTTGTTTTGCACGAAACATGGCACACAACACGATTTGGTATATATTATTGTGTTGAAGTGGTTAGAATTGAAAATCATAATCATATGTTAGAAATTACGTATTATGTTGCACTTTTGCTCATAAGTGTTTTTAAATGTTTTTTGCACTTTTGCTCATAAAGTAGCTCAACTTGGTTTGTTTTGCACGAAACCTCGCACACAACACTTTTTCGTATATATTATTATGTTGAAGTGGTTAGAATTGAAAATCATAGTCATATGCTTCAAATTACATGTTAAGTTGTGATTCAATGGCTTTTAAGCCTATTTGGCACTTTTGCGCATAAAGTATCTCAAACATTATTTGTTTTGCACGAAACAAGGCACACAACACTATTTGGTATATATTATTGTGTTGAAGTGGTTAGATTGAAAATCATTGTCATATGCTACAAATTACGTGTTAAGTTGCGATTTTAAGGGTTTTTTAGCGTTTTTGGCACTTGTGCGCATAAAGTAGCTCAAACATGGTTAGTTTTGCACGAAACTTGGCACACAACAATATTTGGTATATATATCGTGTTGAAGTGTTTAGAATTGAAAATCATAGTCATATGCTAGAAATTACGTGTTAAGTTGCGATTTTAAGGGTTTTTTAAGCGTTTTTTGCACTTTTGGCACTTTTGTGCATAAAGGAGCTCAAACATGGTTTTTTTTGTACGAAACTTTGCACACAACATTATTTGCTATATATTATTGTGTTGAAGTGGTTAGAATTGAAAATCATTGTTAAGTTGCAATTTTATGGGTTTTTTAAGCGTTTTTTGCACTTTTGCTCAAAAAGTAGCTCAAACTTGGTTTGTTTTGCACGAAACCTCACACACAACACTTTTTGGTATATGTTATTATGTTGAAGTGGTTAGAATTTAAAATCATAGTCTTATGCTACAAATTACGTGTTAAGTTGCGATTTTAAGGGTTTATAAGCATTTTTTGCACTTTTGCGCATAAAGTAGCTCAAAAATGGTTTGTTTTGCACGAAACTTGGCACACAACGCTATTTGGTATATATTATTGTGTTGAAATGGTTAGATTGAAAATCATTTTCAAATACTACAAATTACGTTTAAGTTGCGATTTTAAGGGTTTTTAAGCGTGTTTGGCACTTTTGCGCATAAAGGAGCTCAAACATGGTTTGTTTTGCACGACAATTTGCTCACAACACTATTTGCTATATATTATTGTGTTGAAGTGGTTAGAATTGAAAATCATAGTCATATGCTACAAATTACGTGTTAATTGCGATTCTATGGGTTTTTAAGCCTATTTGGCACTTTTGCGCAAAAAGTAGCTCAAACTTGGTTTATTTTGCACGAAACTTAGCACACAACACTATTTTGCATATATTATTGTTTTGAAGTGGTTAGAATTGAAAATCATAGTCATAAGCTACAAATTAGCGCTTAAGTTGCATTTTAAGGGTTTTTAAGCGTTTTTTGCACTTTTGCTCATAAAGTAGCTCAAACTTGGTTTGTTTTGCACGAAACCTCGCAAACAACACTTTTTGGTATATATTATTGTGTTGAAGTTGTTTGAATGAAAATCATAGTCATATGTTAGAAATTACGTGTTAAGTTACGATTTTAAGGGTTTATAAGCATTTTTTGCACTTTTGCGCATTAAAATAGCTCAAACATGGTTTATTTTGCACGAAACTTGGCACACAACACTTTTTGGTATATATTATTGTGTTGAAGTGGTTAGAATTGAAAATCACAGTCATATGCAAGAAATTACGTGTTAAGTTGCAATATTAATGGTTTTTAAGCGTTTTTGGAACTTTTACGCATAAAGTAGTCAACCTTGGTTTGTTTTGCACAAAACGTGGCACACAAAACTATTTGGTATATATTATTGTGTTGAAGTGGTTAGAATTGAAAATTATAGTCATATGATACAAATTACGTGTTAAGTTGCGATTTTTAAGGGTTTTATGCTTTTTTGCACTTTTGCACATAAAGTAGATCAAACTTGGTTTGTTTTGCACGAAATATGGCACACAACACTTTTTGGTATATATTATTATGTTGAAGTGGTTAGAGTTGAAAATCATTGTAATATGCTACAAATTACGTGTTAAGTTGCGATTTTTAGGGTTTTTTAAGCGTTTTTGGCACTTTTGTGCATAAAGTAGCTCAAACATGGTTTATTTTGCACGAAACTTGGCACACAAAACTATTTGGTATATATTATTGTGTTTAAGTGGATAGAATTGAAAATCATAGTCATATACTTCAAATTACGTGTTAAGTTTCGATTTTAAGGGTTTTTAAGCGTTTTTTGCACTTTTGCTCTTAAAGTAGCTCCAAGTTGGGTTGTTTTGCACGAAACATGGCACACAACACTTTTTCGTATATATTATTATGTTGAAGTAGTTAGAATTGAAAATCATAGTCATATACTACAAATTACGTGTTAAGTTGCGATTTTATGGGTTTTTAAGTCTATTTGGCACTTTTGCACATAAAGTAGCTCAAACATGGTTTCTTTTGCACGAAACATGGCCCACAACACTATTTGGTATATCTTATTGTGTTGAAGTGGTTAGAATTGAAAATTATTTTCATAAGCTACAAATTACGTGTTAAGTTGCGATTTTAAGGGTTTTTAAGCGTTTTTGGCACTTTTGCGCATATATGAGCTCAAACATGGTTTGTTTTGCACGAAACTTTGTACACAACAATATTTGCTATATATTATTGTGTTGAAATGGTTAGAATAGAAAATCATAGTCATATGCTACAAATTATTTGTTAAGTTGCGATTTTAAGGGCTTTTAAGCGTTATTGCACTTTTGCTCATAAAGAAGCTCAAACTTGGTTTGTTTTGCACGAAACCGCGCACACAACACTTTTTGGTATATATTAATATGTTGAAGTGGTTAGAATTGAAAATCATAGTCATATGCTACAAATTACGTGTTAACTTGCGATTCTATGGGTTTTTAAGCCCATTTTTGCACTTTTGGCATAAAGTAGCTCAAAAGTGGTTTGCTCTGCACGAAACTTGGCACACAACACTATTTGGTATATATTATTATATTGAAGTGGTTAGAATTGAAAATAATAGTCATATGCTACATATTACGTGTTAAGTTTCGATTTTAAGAGTTTTTTAGCGTTTTTTTTCACTTTTGCTCATAAAGTAGCTCAAACTTTTTTTGTTTTGCGCGAAACTTGGCACACAACACGATTTGGTATATATTATTGTGTTGAAGTGGTTAGAATTGAAAATCATAGTCATATGCAACAAATTTCGTGTTAAGTTGCGATTTTAAGGGTTTTAAAGCATTTTTTGGTATATGTTATTACGTTGCAATTCTATGGGTTTTTAAGGCTATTTGGCACTTCTACGCATAAAGTAACTTGGTTTGTTTTGCACGAAACATGGCACACAACACTATTTGGTATAAATTATTGTGTTGAGGTGGTTAGAATTGAAAATCATTGTAATATGCTACAAATTACGTGTTATGTTGCGATTTTAAGGGTTTTTTAAGCGTTTTTTGCACTTTTGCGCATAAAGTCGCTCAAACATGGTTTGTTTTGCACGAAACTTTGCACACAACACTATTTCGTATATATTACTATTTTGAAGTGTTTAGAATTGAAAATCATAGTCATATGATACGAATTACGTGTTAAGTTGCGATTTTAAGGGTTTTTAACGCTTTTTTGCACTTTTGCTCATAAAGTAGCTCAAACTTGCTTTGTTTTCCACAACACTCTGGCACACCACACCATTTGGTATATATATTGTGTTGAAGAGGTTAGAATTGAAATCATTTTCATATGCTACAAATTACGTGTTAAGTTGCGATTTTAAGGGTTTTTAAGCGTTTTTTGCACTTTTGCTCATAAAGGAGCTCAAAAATGGTTTGTTTTGCACGAACTTGGCACACAACACTATTTGGTATATGTTATTGTGTTGAAGTGGTTAGAATTGAAAATCATTTTCATATGCTACAAATTACGTGTTAAGTTGCGATTTAAAGGGTTTTTAAGCGTGTTGGCACTTTTGAGCATAAAGGAGCTCAAACATGGTTTGTTTTGCACGAAACTTTGCACACAACCCTATTTGCTATATATTAATGTGTTGAATGCTCATAAAGTAGCTCAAACTTGGTTGTTTTGCCCAAAACCTTGCATACAACACTTTTCGGTATATATTATTATGTTGAAGTGGTTAGAATTTAAAATCATAGTCATATGCTACTAAATACATTTTAAGTTGCGATTCAATGGCTTTTTAAGCGTTTTTTGCACTTGTGCGCATAAAGTAGCTCAAACAGGTTTGTTTTGCATGAAACTTGGCACACAACAATATTGGTTTAAATTATTGTGTTTAAGTGTTTCTAATGAAAATCATAGTCATATGCTAGAAATTACGTGTTAAGTTGCGATTTTAAGGGTTTTTAAGCGTGTTTTGCACTTTTGCTCATAAAGTAGCTCAAACTTGGTTTTTTTGCATGAAACTTGGCACACAAAACTATTTGGTATATATTATTGTGTTGAAGTAGTTAGAATTAAAATCATTGTCATATACTACAAATTACGTGTTAAGCTGCGATTTTAAGAGTTTTTAAGCATTTTTCGCACTGTTACGCATTAAGGAGCTCAAACATAGTTTTTATGTACGAAACATTGCACACAACATTATTTGCTATATATTATTGTGTTGAAGTGGTTAGAATAAAAAATCATAGTCATATGCAAGAAATTATTGTTAAGTTGCAATTTTAAGGGTTTTTAAGCGTTTTTTGCACTTTTGCTCAAAAAGTAGCACAAACTTGGTTTGTTTTGCTTGAAACCTCGCACACAACACTTGTTGGTCTATATTATTAGTTGAAGTGGTTAGCATTGAAAATCATAGTCATATGCTACAAATTACGTGTTAAGTTGCAATTTTATGGGTTTTTAAGCGTAATTGGCACTTTTGCGCAAAAAGTATCTCAAACTTGGTTTTTTTTGCACGAAACTTGGCACAAAACACTATTTGGTATATTATTGTGTTGAAGTGGTTAGAATGGAAAATCATAGTCATAAGCTACAAATGACGTGTTAAGTTGCGATTTTTTAGGGTTTTTAAGCGTTATTTGCACTTTTGGTCATAAAGTAGCTCAAACTTGGTTTGTTTTGCATGAAACCTCGTACACAAGACGTTTTGGTATATCTTATTGTGTTGAAGTGGTTTGAATTGAAAATCATAGTCATATGCTAGAAATTATGTGTTAAGTTGCGATTTTAAGGGTTTGTAAGCATTTTTTGCACTTTTGCGCATAAAGTAGCTCAAAAATAGTTTGTTTTGCACGAAACTTGGCACAGAACACTATTTGGTATATATCATTTTGTTGAAATGGTTAGAATGGAAAATCATAGTCATATGCTACAAATTATTTGTTAAGTTGCTATTTTAAGGGTTTTTAAGCGGTTTTTTGCACTTTTGCTCATAAAGTAGCTCAAACTTGATTTGTTTTGCACGAAACCTCGCACACAACACTTTTTGGTATATATTATTATGTTGAAGTGGTTACAATTGAAAATCTTAGTCATATGCTACAAATTACGTGGTAAGTTGCGATTCTATGGGTTTTTAAGTTTATTTGGCACTTTTGCACATAAAGTAGCTCAAACTTGGTTTGTTTTGCACGAAACATGGCACACAACACTTTTTGGTATATATTATTATGTTGAAGTGGTTAGAATTGAAAATCATAGTCATATGCTAGAAATTACGTGTTAAGTTGCGATTCTATGGGTTTTTAGGCATTGTTGGCACTTTTGCGCATCAAGTAGCTCAAACTTGGTTTGTTTTGCACGAAACTTGGCACACAACACTATTTGGTATATATTATTGTGTTCAAGTGATTAGAATGGAAAATAATAGTCATATGTTACAAATGACATGTTAAGTTGCGATTTTAAGGGTTTTTAAGCGTTTTTGGCACTTTTGCGCATAAAGAAGCTCAAACGTGGTTTGTTTTGCACGAAACTTGGCACACAACACTTTGTGGTATAAATTATTGTGTTGCAGTGATTAGAATTGAAAATCATAGTCATATGCAAGAAATTACGTGTTAAGTTGCAATATTAAGGGTTTTTAAGCGTTTTTGGAACTTTTGCGCATAAAGTAGTTTAACCTTGGTTTGTTTTGCATAAAACGTGGCACACAAAACTATTTGGTATATATTATTGTGTTGAAGTGGTTAGAAATGATAATCATAGTCATATGATACAAATTAAGTGTTAAGTTGCGATTTTAATTGTCTTTAAGCGTTTTTTGCACTTTTGCTCAAAAAGTAGGTCAAACATAGTTTGTTTTGCACGAAACCTCGCACAAAACACTTTTTGGTATATATTATTATGTGGAAGTATTTAGAATTGAAAATTATGGTCATATGCTACAAGTTACGTGTTAAGTTGCGATTCTAAGGGTTGTTAAGCGTATTTGGCACTTTTGCGCATAAAGTAGCTCAAACTTGGTTTGTTTTGCACGAAACATGGCACACAACACAATTTGGTATATATTATTGTGTTAAAATGGTTAGAATTGAAAATCATAGTCATATGCTACAAATTAAGTGTTAAGTTGCGATTTTAAGGATTTTTTATGCATTTTTTGTACTTTTGCACGTAAAGTAGCTAAAACTTGGTTTGTTTTGCACGAAATATTGCACACAACACTTTTTGGTATATATTATTATGTTGAAGTGGTTAGAATTTAAAATCATATTCATATGCTACAAATTACGTGTTAAGTTGCGATTCTATGAGTTTTTAAGCCTATTTGGCACTTTTTCGCATAAAGTAGCTCAAAAATGGTTTGCTTTGTACGAAACTTGGCACACAACACTATTTGGTATATATTATTGTGTTGAAGTGGTTAGAATAGAAAATCATTTTCATATGCTACAAATTACGTGTTAAGTTGCGATTTTAAGAGGCTTTAAGCGTTTTTTGCACTTTTGCTCATAAAGTAGCTCAAACTTGGTTTGTTTTGCACGAAACCTCGCACACAACACTTTTTGGTGTATATTATTGTGTTGAAGTGGTTAGAATTGAAATTCATAGTCATATGTTAGAAATTACGTGTTAAGTTGCGATTTTAAGGGTTTTTAAGTGTTTTTGGCACTTTAGCGCATAAAGTAGCTCAAACGTGGTTTGTTTTGCACGAAACTTGGTACATAACACTTTTTGGTATATATTATTTTGTTGAAGTGATTAGAATTGAAAATCATAGTCATATGCAAGAAATTACGTGTTAAGTTGCAGTATTAAGGGTTTTTAAGCGTTTTTGGAACTTTTGCACATAAATTAGTTCAACCTTTGTCTGTTTTGCACAAAACGTGGCACACAAAACTATTTGGTATACATTATTGTGTTGAAGTGGTTAGAATTGAAAATCATAGTCATGTGCTACAAATTACGTGTTAAGTTGCGATTTTACAGGTTTTTAAGCATTTTTGGATCTTTCGCGCATAAAGTAGCTCAAACATGGTTTGTTTTGCACGAAAATTGGCACACAGCACTATTTGGTATATATTATTGTGTTGAAGTGGTTAGAATAGAAATTCATAGTCATATGCTACAAATTACGTGTTAAGTTGCGATTTTAAGGGTTTTAAAACGTTTTTTGCACTTTTGCTCATAAAGTAGCTCAAACTTGGTTTGTTTTGCAATAAACTTTGCACACAACACTATTTGGTATAGATTTTTGTGTTGAAGTGGTTAGAATTGAAAATCTTAGTCATATGCTACAAATTACGTGTTAAGCTGCGATTTTAAGGGTTTTTATGCCCATTTTGCACTTTTGCGCATAAAGTAGCTCAAACTTGGTTTGTTTTGCACGAAACTTGGCACACAACACTATTTGGAATATATTATTGTGTTCAAGTGGTTAGAATAGAAAATAATAGTCATATGCTACAAATGACATGTTAAGTTGCGATTTTAAGGGTTTTTAATCGTTTTTGGCACTTTTGCGCATAAAGAAGCTCAAACGTGGTTTGTTTTGCACGAAACTTGGCACACAACACTTTGTGGTATATATTATTGTGTTGAAGTGATTAGAATTGAAAATCATTGTCATATGCAAGAAATTACGTGTTAAGTTGTAATATTAAGGGTTTTTAAGCGTTTTTTGAACTTTTGCGCATAAAGTAGTTCAACCTTGGTTTGTTTTGCATAAAACGTGGCACACAAAACTATTTGGTATATATTATTGTGTTGAAGTGGTTAGAATTGAAAATCATAGTCATATGCTACAAATTAAGTGTTAAGTTGTGATTTTAAGGATCTTTTAAGCATTTTTTGCACTTTTGCACGTAAAGTAGCTAAAACTTGGTTTGTTTTGCACGAAATATTGCACACAACACTTTTTGGTATATATTATTATGTTCAAATTGTTAGAATTTAAAATCATAGTCATATGCTACAAATTACGTGTTAAGTTGCGATTCTATGAGTTTTAAAGCCTATTTGGCACTTTTTCGCATAAAGTAGCTCAAAAATGGTTTGCTTTGTACGAAACTTGGCACACAACACTGTTTGGTATATATTATTGTGTTGAACTGGTTAGAATAGAAAATCATTTTCATATGCAACAAATTACGTGTTAAGTTGCGATTTTAAGGGTTTTTAAGCGTTTTTTGCACTTTTGCTCATAAAGTAGCTCAAACTTGGTTTGTTTTGCACGAAACCTCGCACACAACACTTTTTAGTATATATTATTGTGTTGAAGTGGTTAGAATTGAAATTATAGTCATATGTTAGAAATTACGTGTTAAGTTGTGATTTTAAGGGTTTTTAAGTGTTTTTGGCACTTTTGCGCATAAAGTAGCTCAAACGTGGTTTGTTTTGCACGAAACATGGTACACAACACTTTTTGGTATATATTATTATGTTGAAGTGATTAGAATTGAAAATCATAGTCATATGCAAGAAATTACGTGTTAAGTTGCAGTATTAAGGGTTTTTTAAGCGTTTTTGGAACTTTTGCACATAAAGTAGTTCAACCTTGGTCTGGTTTGCACAAAACGTGGCACACAAAACTACTTGGTATACATTATTGTGTTGAAGTGGTTAGAATTGAAAATCATAGTCATATGCTACAAATTACGTGTTAAGTTGCGATTTTTACAGGTTTTTAAGCATTTTTGGCACTTTTGCGCATAAAGTAGCTCTAACATGGTTTGTTTTGCACGAAAATTGGCACACATCACTATTTGGTAGATATTATTGTGTTGAAGTGGTTAGAATAGGAATTCATAGTCATATGCTACAAATTACGTGTTAAGTTGCGATTTTAAGGGTTTTAAAACGTTTTTTGCACTTTTGCTCATAAAGTAGCCCAAACTTGGTTTGTTTTGCACGAAACATGGCGCACAACACTTTTTGGTATATATTATTATGTTGAAGTGGTTAGAATTGAAAATCATAGTCATATGCTACAAATTACGTGTTAAGTTGCGATTCTATGGGTTTTTAAGCCTATTTGGCACTTTTGCGCATAAAGTAGCTCAAAAATGGTTTGATTAGCACGAAACTTGGCACACAACACTATTTGGAATACATTATTTTGTTGAAGTGGTTAGAATTGAAAATCATTTTCATATGCTACAAATTAGGTGTTAAGTTGCGATTTTAAAGGTTATTAAGCGTGTTTGGCACTTTTGCGCATAAAGGAGCTCAAACATGGTTTGTTTTGCACGAAACTTTGCACACAACACTATTTGCTATGTATTATTGTGTTGAAGTGGTTAGAATTGAAAATCATAGTCATATGCCACAACTTATTTGTTATGTTGTGATTTTAAGGGTTTTTAAGCGTTTTTAAGCGTTTTTTGCACTTTTGCTCATAAAGTAGCTCAAACTTGGGTTTTTTTGCGTGAAACCTCGCACACAACACTTTTTGGTATATATTATTATGTTGAATTGGTTAGAATTCAAAATCATAGTCATATGCTACAAATTACATGTTAAGTTGCGATTCAATGGCTTTTTAAGCCCATTTGGCACTTTTGCGCATAAAGTATCTCAAACATGGTTTGTTTTGCACGAAACTTGGCACACAACACTATTTGGTATATATTATTGTGTTGAAGTGGTTAGAATTGAAAATCATTTTCTTATGCTACAAATTACGTGTTAAGTTGCGATTTTAAGGGTTTTTTAGCGTGTTTGGCACTTTTGCGCATAAAGGAGCTCAAACATGGTTTGTTTTGCACGAAACTTTGCACACAACACTATTTGCTATATATTAAAGTGTTTAAGTGGTTAGAATTGAAAAACATAGTCATATGCTACAAATTATTTGTTAAAGTTGCGATTTTAAGGGTTTTTAAGCGTTTTTTGCACTTTTGCTCATAAAGTAGCTCAAACTTGGTTAGTTTTGCACGAAACCTCGCACACAACACTTTTTGGTATATATTATTATATTAAAGTGGTTAGAACTGAAAATCATAGTCATATGTTACAAATTACATGTTAAGTTGCGATTTAATGGCTTTTTAAGCCTATTTGGCACTTTTGCGCATAAAGTATTTCAAACATGGTTTGTTTGCACGAACCTTGGCACACAACACTATTTTGTAAATATCATTGTGTTGAAGTGGTTAGAATTGAAAATCATTGTCATATGCTATAAATTACGTGTTAAGTTGCGATTTTAAGGGTTTTTAAGCGTTTTTGGCACTTGTGCGCATAAAGTAGCTCAAAACTTGGTTTGTTTTGCACGAAACTTGGCACACAACACTTTGTGGTATATATTATTGTGTTGAAGTGATTAGAATTGAAAATCATTGTCATATGCAAGAAATTACGTGTTAAGTTGTAATATTAAGGGTTTTTAAGCGTTTTTTGAACTTTTGCGCATAAAGTAGTTCAACCTTGGTTTGTTTTGCATAAAACGTGGCACACAAAACTATTTGGTATATATTATGGTGTTGAAGTGGTTAGAATTGAAAATCATAGTCCTATGCTAGAAATTACGTGTTAAGTTGCGATTTTAAGGGTTTTTAAGCGTTTTTTGCACTTTTGCTCATAAAGTAGCTCAAAACTTGGTTTGTTTTGCACGAAACTTGGCACACAACACTTTTTGGTATATATTATTGTGTTGAAGTGATTAGAAATGAAAGACATAGTCATATGCAATAAATTACGTGTTAATTTGGAATATTAAGGGTTTTTAAGCGTTTTTGGATCTTTTGCGCATAAAGTAGTTCAACCTTGGTTTGTTTTGCATAAGACGTGGCCAACAAAACTATTTGGTATATTTTATTGTGTTGAAGTGGTTAGAATTCAAAATCATAGTCATATGCTACAAATTACGTGTTAAGTTGCGATTTTAGGGGTTTTTTATGCGTTTTTTGCACTTTTGCACATAAAGTAGCTCAAACTTGGTTCGTTTTGCACGAAATATTGCACACAACACTTTTTGGTATATATTATTATGTTGAAGTGGTTAGAATTGAAAATCGTAGTCATATGCTAAAAATTACGTGTTAAGTTGCGATTCTATGGGTTTTTAAGCGTATTTGCTACTTTTGCGCATAAAGTAGCTCAAACTTGGTTTGTTTTGCACGAAACTTGGCACACAACACTATTTGGTATAAATTATTGTGTTGAGGTGGTTAGAATTGAAAATCATTGTCATATGCTACAAATTACGTGTTAAGTTGTGATTTTAAGAGTTTTAAGCATTTTTTGTACTTTTGCGCATAAAGTAGCTCAAACATAGTTTGTTTTGCACGAAACCTTGTACACAGCACTATTTGGTGTATATTATTGTGTTGAAGTTCTTAGAATTGAAAATCATTGTCATATGCTACAAATTACGTGTTAAGTTGCGATTTTAAGGTTTTTTAAGCGTTTTTTGCACTTTTGCTCATAAAGTAACTCAAACTTGGTCTGTTTTGCACGAAACATGGCACACAACACTTTTTGGTATATAATATTATGTAGAAGTGGTTTGAATTGAAAATCATAGTCATATGCTACAAATTACGTATTGAGTTGCGTAACTATGGGTTTTTAAGCGTATTTGGCACTATTGCGCATAAAGTAGCTCAAAAGTGGTTTGTTATGCACGAAACTTGGCACACAACACTATTTGGTATATTATTGTGTTGAAGTGGTTAGAACAGAAAATCATTTTCATATGCTACAAATAACATTTGAAGTTGCGATTTTAAGGGTTTTTAAGCGTGTTTGGCACTTTCTTGCATAAAGGAGCTCAAACATGGTTTGTTTTGCACGAAACTTTGCACACAACACTATTTGCTATATATTATTGTGTTGAAGTGATTAGAATGGAAACTCATAGTCATATGCTACAAATGACGTGTTAAGTTGCGATTTTAAGGGTTTTTAAGCGTTTTTTTGCACTTTTGCTCATAAAGTAGCTCAAACTTGGTTTATTTTTTACGAAACCTCGCACACAACACTTTTTGGTATATATTATTATGTTGAAGTGGTTACAATTGAAAATCATAGTCATTTGCTACAAATTACGTGTTAAGTTGCGATTCTATGGGTTTTTAAGCCTATTTGGCACTTTTGCGAATAAAGGAGCTCAAACTTTGTTTGTTTTGCACGAAACTTGGCAGACAACACTATTTGGTATATATTATTGTTTTGAAGTGGTTAGAATTGAAAATCATAGTCATATGCTAAGAATTACGTGTTAAGTTGCGATTCTATGGGTTTTTAAGCCTATTTGCCACTTTTGCGCATAAAGTAGCTCAAACATGGTTTGTTTTGCACGAAACTTTGCACACAACACTATTTGGTATATATTATTTTTTTGAAGTGTTTAGAATTGAAAATCATAGTCATCTGCAAGAAATTATTTGTTAAGTTGCGAGTTTAAGAGTTTTTAAGCGTTTTTTGCACTTTTGCTCATAAAGTAGCTTAAACTTGGTTTGTTTTGCACAAAACCTCGCACACAACACTTTTTGGTATATATTATTGTGTTGAAGTGGTTAGAATTGAAAATCATATTCATATGTTAGAAATTACGTATTATGTTGCGATATTAAGGGTTTATAAGCATTTTTTGCACTTTTGCGCATAAAGTAGCTCAAACATAGTTTGTTTTGCACGAAACATGGCACACAGCACTATTTGGTATATATTGTTGTGTTAAAGTGGTTAGAATTTAAAATCATAGTCATATGCTACAAATTACGTGTTAAGTTCCGATTTTAAGGGTTTTAAATCGTTTTTTGCACTTTTGTTCATGAAGTAGCTCAAACTTGGTTTGTTTTGCATGAAACTTGGCACACAACACTATTTGGTATATATTATTGTGTTGAAGTGGTTAGAATTGAAAATCATAGTCATATGCTACAAATTACGTGTTAAGTTGCGATTTTAAGGGTTTTTAAGCGTTTTTGGCAATTTTACACATAGAGGAGCTCAAACATGGTTTGTTTTGCATGAAACTTTGCACACAACACTATTTGCTATATATTATTGTGTTGAAGTGGTTATAATTGAAAATCTTAGTCATATTCAAGAAATTATTTGTTAAGTTGCGAGTTGAAGGGTTTTTAAGCGTTTTTTGCACTTTTGCTCATAACTTGGTTTGTTGTGCACAAAACCTCGCACACAACACTTTTTGGTATATATTATTATGTTTAAGTGGTTAGAATTGAAAATCATATTTATATGTTAGATATTACGTATTATGTTGCGATTTTAAGAGTTTATAAGCATTTTTTGCACTTTTGCGCATAAAGTAGCTCAAACTTTTTTTGTTATGCACGAAACTTGGCACACAACACTTTTTGGTATATATTATTGTGTTGAAGTGGTTTGAATTGAAAACCATAGTCATATGCTAGAAATTACGTGTTAAGTTGCGATTTTAAGGGTTTAGAATCATTTTTTGCACTTTTGCGCATAAAGTAGCTCAAACTTGGTTTGTTTTGCACGAAGATTTGCACACAACACTATTTGGTATATATTATTGTTTTGAAGTGTTTAGAATTGAAAATCATAGTCATATGCAAGAAATTATTTGTTAAGTTGCGAGTTTAAGGGTTTTTAAGCGTTTTTTCGGACTTTTGCTCATAAAGTAGCTTAAACTTGGTTTGTTTTGCACAAAACCTCGCACACAACACTTTTTGGTATATATTATTGTGTTGAAGTGGTTAGAATTGAAAATCATAATCATATGTTAGAAATTACGTATTATGTTGCGATATTAAGGGTTTATAAGCATTTTTTGCACTTTTGCGCATAAAGTAGCTCAAACATAGTTTGTTTTGCACGAAACATGGCACACAGCACTATTTGGTATATATTGTTGTGTTAAAGTGGTTAGAATTTAAAATCATAGTCATATGCTACAAATTACGTGTTAAGTTCCGATTTTAAGGGTTTTAAATCGTTTTTTTGCACTTTTGTTCATGAAGTAGCTCAAACTTGGTTTGTTTTGCATGAAACTTGGCACACAACACTATTTGGTATATATTATTGTGTTGAAGTGCTTAGAATTGAAAATCATAGTAATATGCTAAAAATTACGTGTTAAGTTGCGATTAAAAGGGTTTTTAAGCGTTTTTTTGCACTTTTGCTCATAAAGTAGCTCAAACTTGGTTTGTTTTGCACGAAACATGGCACACAACACTTTTTGGTATATAATATTATCTTGAAGTGGTTAGAATTGAAAATCATAGTCATATGCTACAAATTACGTGTTTTGCACGAAACTTGGCACACAACACTATTTGGTATATATTATTGTGTTGAAGTGGTTAGAACAGAAAATCATTTTCATATGCTACAAATTACGTGTTAAGTTGCGATTTTAAGGGTTTTTAAGCTTGTTTGGCACTTTTGCGCATAAAGGAGCTCAAACATGGTTTGTTTTGCACGAAACTTTGCACACAACACTATTTGCTATATATTATTGTGTTGAAGTGGTTAGAATGGAAACTCATAGTCATATGCTACAAATGACGTGTTAAGTTGCGATTTTAAGGGTTTTTAAGTGTTTTTCGCACTTTTGCTCATAAAGTAGCTCAAAGATGGTTTATTTTGCACGAAACCTCGCACACCACACTTTTTTGTATATATTATTATGTTGAAGTGGTTACAATTGAAAATCATAGTCATATGCTACAAATTACGTGTTAAGTTGCGATTTTAAGGGTTTTTAAGCATTCTTGGCACTTTTGCGCATAAACTAGCTCAAACATGGTTTGTTTTGCACGAAACATGGCACACAACACTATTTGGTATATATTATTGTGTTGAAGTTGTTAGAATTGAAAATCATAGTCATATGCTACGAATTACGTGTTAAGTTGCGATTCTATCGGTTTTTAAGCCTATTTGGCACTTTTGCGCATAAAGTAGCTCAAATATGGTTTGTTTTGCATGAAACTTGGCACACAATACTATTTGGTATATATTTTTGTGTTGAAGTGGTTAGAACTGAAAATCCTAGTCATATGCTACAAATTACGTGTTAAGTTGCGATTTTAAGGGTTTTTAAGCGTTTTTGGCACTTTTACACATAGAGGAGCTTAAACATGGTTTGTTTTGCATGAAACTTTGCACACAACACTATTTACTATATATTATTGTGTTGAAGTGGTTATAATTGAAAATCTTAGTCATATTCAAGAAATTATTTGTTAAGTTGCGAGTTGAAGGGTTTTTAAGCGTTTTTTGCACTTTTGCTCATAACTTGGTTTGTTTTGCACAAAACCTCGCACACAACACTTTTTGGTATATATTATTATGTTTAAGTGGTTAGAATTGAAAATCATATTTATATGTTAGATATTACGTATTATGTTGCGATTTTAAGAGTTTATAAGCATTTTTTGCACTTTTGCGCATAAAGTAGCTCAAACTTTTTTTGTTATGCACGAAACTTGGCACACAACACTTTTTGGTATATATTATTGTGTTGAAGTGGTTTGAATTGAAAATCATAGTCATATGCTAGAAATTACGTGTTAAGTTGCGATTTTAAGGGTTTAGAATCATTTTTTGCACTTTTGCGCATAAAGTAGCTCAAACTTGGTTTGTTTTGCACGAAGCTTTGCACACAACACTATTTGGTATATATTATTGTTTTGAAGTGTTTAGAATTGAAAATCATAGTCATATGCAAGAAATTATTTGTTAAGTTGCGAGTTTAAGGGTTTTTAAGCGTTTTTTTGGACTTTTGCTCATAAAGTAGCTTAAACTTGGTTTGTTTTGCACAAAACCTCGCACACAACACTTTTTGGTATATATTATTGTGTTGAAGTGGTTAGAATTGAAAATCATAATCATATGTTAGAAATTACGTATTATGTTGCGATATTAAGGGTTTATAAGCATTTTTTGCACTTTTGCGCATAAAGTAGCTCAAACATAGTTTGTTTTGCACGAAACATGGCACACAGCACTATTTGGTATATATTATTGTGTTAAAGTGGTTAGAATTTAAAATCATAGTCATATGCTACAAATTACGTGTTAAGTTCCGATTTTAAGGGTTTTAAATCGTTTTTTGCACTTTTGTTCATGAAGTAGCTCAAACTTGGTTTGTTTTGCATGAAACTTGGCACACAACACTATTTGGTATATATTATTGTGTTGAAGTGCTTAGAATTGAAAATCATAGTAATATGCTAAAAATTACGTGTTAAGTTGCGATTATAAGGGTTTTTAAGCGTTTTTTGCACTTTTGCTCATAAAGTAGCTCAAACTTGGTTTGTTTTGCACGAAACATGGCACACAACACTTTTTGGTATATAATATTATCTTGAAGTGGTTAGAATTGAAAATCATAGTCATATGCTACAAATTACGTGTTTTGCACGAAACTTGGCACACAACACTATTTGGTATATATTATTGTGTTGAAGTGGTTAGAACAGAAAATCATTTTCATATGCTACAAATTACGTGTTAAGTTGCGATTTTAAGGGTTTTTAAGCTTGTTTGGCACTTTTGCGCATAAAGGAGCTCAAACATGGTTTGTTTTGCACGAAACTTTGCACACAACACTATTTGCTATATATTATTGTGTTGAAGTGGTTAGAATGGAAACTCATAGTCATATGCTACAAATGACGTGTTAAGTTGCGATTTTAAGGGTTTTTAAGTGTTTTTCGCACTTTTGCTCATAAAGTAGCTCAAAGATGGTTTATTTTGCACGAAACCTCGCACACCACACTTTTTTGTATATATTATTATGTTGAAGTGGTTACAATTGAAAATCATAGTCATATGCTACAAATTACGTGTTAAGTTGCGATTTTAAGGGTTTTTAAGCATTCTTGGCACTTTTGCGCATAAACTAGCTCAAACATGGTTTGTTTTGCACGAAACATGGCACACAACACTATTTGGTATATATTATTGTGTTGAAGTTGTTAGAATTGAAAATCATAGTCATATGCTACGAATTACGTGTTAAGTTGCGATTCTATCGGTTTTTAAGCCTATTTGGCACTTTTGCGCATAAAGTAGCTCAAATATGGTTTGTTTTGCATGAAACTTGGCACACAATACTATTTGGTATATATTTTTGTGTTGAAGTGGTTAGAATTGAAAATCCTAGTCATATGCTACAAATTACGTGTTAAGTTGCGATTTTAAGGGTTTTTAAGCGTTTTTGGCACTTTTACACATAGAGGAGCTTAAACATGGTTTGTTTTGCATGAAACTTTGCACACAACACTATTTACTATATATTATTGTGTTGAAGTGGTTATAATTGAAAATCTTAGTCATATTCAAGAAATTATTTGTTAAGTTGCGAGTTGAAGGGTTTTTAAGCGTTTTTTGCACTTTTGCTCATAACTTGGTTTGTTTTGCACAAAACCTCGCACACAACACTTTTTGGTATATATTATTATGTTTAAGTGGTTAGAATTGAAAATCATATTTATATGTTAGATATTACGTATTATGTTGCGATTTTAAGAGTTTATAAGCATTTTTTGCACTTTTGCGCATAAAGTAGCTCAAACTTTTTTTGTTATGCACGAAACTTGGCACACAACACTTTTTGGTATATATTATTGTGTTGAAGTGGTTTGAATTGAAAATCATAGTCATATGCTAGAAATTACGTGTTAAGTTGCGATTTTAAGGGTTTAGAATCATTTTTTGCACTTTTGCGCATAAAGTAGCTCAAACTTGGTTTGTTTTGCACGAAGCTTTGCACACAACACTATTTGGTATATATTATTGTTTTGAAGTGTTTAGAATTGAAAATCATAGTCATATGCAAGAAATTATTTGTTAAGTTGCGAGTTTAAGGGTTTTTAAGCGTTTTTTGGACTTTTGCTCATAAAGTAGCTTAAACTTGGTTTGTTTTGCACAAAACCTCGCACACAACACTTTTTGGTATATATTATTGTGTTGAAGTGGTTAGAATTGAAAATCATAATCATATGTTAGAAATTACGTATTATGTTGCGATATTAAGGGTTTATAAGCATTTTTTGCACTTTTGCGCATAAAGTAGCTCAAACATAGTTTGTTTTGCACGAAACATGGCACACAGCACTATTTGGTATATATTGTTGTGTTAAAGTGGTTAGAATTTAAAATCATAGTCATATGCTACAAATTACGTGTTAAGTTCCGATTTTAAGGGTTTTAAATCGTTTTTTGCACTTTTGTTCATGAAGTAGCTAAAACTTGGTTTGTTTTGCATGAAACTTGGCACACAACACTATTTGGTATATATTATTGTGTTGAAGTGCTTAGAATTGAAAATCATAGTAATATGCTAAAAATTACGTGTTAAGTTGCGATTATAAGGGTTTTTAAGCGTTTTTTGCACTTTTGCTCATAAAGTAGCTCAAACTTGGTTTGTTTTGCACGAAACATGGCACACAACACTTTTTGGTATATAATATTATCTTGAAGTGGTTAGAATTGAAAATCATAGTCATATGCTACAAATTACGTGTTTTGCACGAAACTTGGCACACAACACTATTTGGTATATATTATTGTGTTGAAGTGGTTAGAACAGAAAATCATTTTCATATGCTACAAATTACGTGTTAAGTTGCGATTTTAAGGGTTTTTAAGCTTGTTTGGCACTTTTGCGCATAAAGGAGCTCAAACATGGTTTGTTTTGCACGAAACTTTGCACACAACACTATTTGCTATATATTATTGTGTTGAAGTGGTTAGAATGGAAACTCATAGTCATATGCTACAAATGACGTGTTAAGTTGCGATTTTAAGGGTTTTTAAGTGTTTTTCGCACTTTTGCTCATAAAGTAGCTCAAAGATGGTTTATTTTGCACGAAACCTCGCACACCACACTTTTTTGTATATATTATTATGTTGAAGTGGTTACAATTGAAAATCATAGTCATATGCTACAAATTACGTGTTAAGTTGCGATTTTAAGGGTTTTTAAGCATTCTTGGCACTTTTGCGCATAAACTAGCTCAAACATGGTTTGTTTTGCACGAAACATGGCACACAACACTATTTGGTATATATTATTGTGTTGAAGTTGTTAGAATTGAAAATCATAGTCATATGCTACGAATTACGTGTTAAGTTGCGATTCTATCGGTTTTTAAGCCTATTTGGCACTTTTGCGCATAAAGTAGCTCAAATATGGTTTGTTTTGCATGAAACTTGGCACACAATACTATTTGGTATATATTTTTGTGTTGAAGTGGTTAGAATTGAAAATCCTAGTCATATGCTACAAATTACGTGTTAAGTTGCGATTTTAAGGGTTTTTAAGCGTTTTTGGCACTTTTACACATAGAGGAGCTTAAACATGGTTTGTTTTGCATGAAACTTTGCACACAACACTATTTACTATATATTATTGTGTTGAAGTGGTTATAATTGAAAATCTTAGTCATATTCAAGAAATTATTTGTTAAGTTGCGAGTTGAAGGGTTTTTAAGCGTTTTTTGCACTTTTGCTCATAACTTGGTTTGTTTTGCACAAAACCTCGCACACAACACTTTTTGGTATATATTATTATGTTTAAGTGGTTAGAATTGAAAATCATATTTATATGTTAGATATTACGTATTATGTTGCGATTTTAAGAGTTTATAAGCATTTTTTGCACTTTTGCGCATAAAGTAGCTCAAACTTTTTTTGTTATGCACGAAACTTGGCACACAACACTTTTTGGTATATATTATTGTGTTGAAGTGGTTTGAATTGAAAATCATAGTCATATGCTAGAAATTACGTGTTAAGTTGCGATTTTAAGGGTTTAGAATCATTTTTTGCACTTTTGCGCATAAAGTAGCTCAAACTTGGTTTGTTTTGCACGAAGCTTTGCACACAACACTATTTGGTATATATTATTGTTTTGAAGTGTTTAGAATTGAAAATCATAGTCATATGCAAGAAATTATTTGTTAAGTTGCGAGTTTAAGGGTTTTTAAGCGTTTTTTGGACTTTTGCTCATAAAGTAGCTTAAACTTGGTTTGTTTTGCACAAAACCTCGCACACAACACTTTTTGGTATATATTATTGTGTTGAAGTGGTTAGAATTGAAAATCATAATCATATGTTAGAAATTACGTATTATGTTGCGATATTAAGGGTTTATAAGCATTTTTTGCACTTTTGCGCATAAAGTAGCTCAAACATAGTTTGTTTTGCACGAAACATGGCACACAGCACTATTTGGTATATATTGTTGTGTTAAAGTGGTTAGAATTTAAAATCATAGTCATATGCTACAAATTACGTGTTAAGTTCCGATTTTAAGGGTTTTAAATCGTTTTTTTGCACTTTTGTTCATGAAGTAGCTCAAACTTGGTTTGTTTTGCATGAAACTTGGCACACAACACTATTTGGTATATATTATTGTGTTGAAGTGCTTAGAATTGAAAATCATAGTAATATGCTAAAAATTACGTGTTAAGTTGCGATTATAAGGGTTTTTAAGCGTTTTTGCACTTTTGCTCATAAAGTAGCTCAAACTTGGTTTGTTTTGCACGAAACATGGCACACAACACATTTTGGTATATAATATTATCTTGAAGTGGTTAGAATTGAAAATCATAGTCATATGCTACAAATTACGTGTTTTGCACGAAACTTGGCACACAACACTATTTGGTATATATTATTGTGTTGAAGTGGTTAGAACAGAAAATCATTTTCATATGCTACAAATTACGTGTTAAGTTGCGATTTTAAGGGTTTTTAAGCTTGTTTGGCACTTTTGCGCATAAAGGAGACTCAAACATGGTTTGTTTTGCACGAAACTTTGCACACAACACTATTTGCTATATATTATTGTGTTGAAGTGGTTAGAATGGAAACTCATAGTCATATGCTACAAATGACGTGTTAAGTTGCGATTTTAAGGGTTTTTAAGTGTTTTTCGCACTTTTGCTCATAAAGTAGCTCAAAGATGGTTTATTTTGCACGAAACCTCGCAACACCACACTTTTTTGTATATATTATTATATGTTGAATGATGGTTACAATTGAAAATCATAGTCATATGCTACAAATTACGTGTTAAGTTGCGATTTTAAGGGTTTTTAAGCATTCTTGGCACTTTTGCGCATAAAACTAGCTCAAACATGGTTTGTTTTGCACGAAACATGGCACACAACACTATTTGGTATATATTATTGTGTTGAAGTTGTTAGAATTGAAAATCATAGTCATATGCTACGAATTACGTGTTAAGTTGCGATTCTATCGGTTTTTAAGCCTATTTGGCACTTTTGCGCATAAAGTAGCTCAAATATGGTTTGTTTTGCATGAAACTTGGCACACAATACTATTTGGTATATATTTTTGTGTTGAAGTGGTTAGAATTGAAAATCCTAGTCATATGCTACAAATTAACGTGTTAAGTTGCGATTTTAAGGGTTTTTAAGCGTTTTTGGCACTTTTACACATAGAGGAGCTTAAACATGGTTTGTTTTGCATGAAACTTTGCACACAACACTATTTACTATATATTATTGTGTTGAAGTGGTTATAATTGAAAATCTTAGTCATATTCAAGAAATTATTTGTTAAGTTGCGAGTTGAAGGGTTTTTAAGCGTTTTTTGCACTTTGCTCATAAACTTGGTTTGTTTTGCACAAAACCTCGCACACAACACTTTTTGGTATATATTATTATGTTTAAGTGGTTAGAATTGAAAATCATATTTATATGTTAGATATTACGTATTATGTTGCGATTTTAAGAGTTTATAAGCATTTTTTGCACTTTTGCGCATAAAGTAGCTCAAACTTTTTTTGTTATGCACGAAACTTGGCACACAACACTTTTTGGTATATATTATTGTGTTGAAGTGGTTTGAATTGAAAATCATAGTCATATGCTAGAAATTACGTGTTAAGTTGCGATTTTAAGGGTTTAGAATCATTTTTTGCACTTTTGCGCATAAAGTAGCTCAAACTTGGTTTGTTTTGCACGAAGCTTTGCACACAACACTATTTGGTATATATTATTGTTTTGAAGTGTTTAGAATTGAAAATCATAGTCATATGGCAAGAAATTATTTGATTAAGTTGCGAGTTTAAGGGTTTTTAAGCGTTTTTTTGGACTTTTGCTCATAAAGTAGCTTAAACTTGGTTTGTTTTGCACAAAACCTCGCACACACACACTTTTTGGTATATATTATTGTGTTGAAGTGGTTAGAATTGAAAATCATAATCATATGTTAGAAATTACGTATTATGTTGCGATATTAAGGGTTTATAAGCATTTTTTGCACTTTTGCGCATAAAGTAGCTCAAACATAGTTTGTTTTGCACGAAACATGGCACACAGCACTATTTGGTATATATTGTTGTGTTAAAGTGGTTAGAATTTAAAATCATAGTCATATGCTACGAAATTACGTGTTAAGTTCCGATTTTAAGGGTTTTAAATCGTTTTTTTGCACTTTTGTTCATGAAGTAGCTCAAACTTGGTTTGTTTTGCATGAAACTTGGCACACAACACTATTTGGTATATATTATTGTGTTGAAGTGCTTAGAATTGAAAATCATAGTAATATGCTAAAAATTACGTGTTAAGTTGCGATTATAAGGGTTTTTTAAGCGTTTTTTGCACTTTTGCTCATAAAGTAGCTCAAACTTGGTTTGTTTTGCACGAAACATGGCACACAACACTTTTTGGTATATAATATTATCTTGAAGTGGTTAGAATTGAAAATCATAGTCATATGCTTACAAATTACGTGTTTTGCACGAAACTTGGCACACACACTATTTGGTATATATTATTGTGTTGAAGTGGTTAGAACAGAAAATCATTTTCATATGCTACAAATTACGTGTTAAGTTGCGATTTTAAGGGTTTTTAAGCTTGTTTGGCACTTTTGCGCATAAAGGAGCTCAAACATGGTTTGTTTTGCACGAAACTTTGCACACAACACTATTTGCTATATATTATTGTGTTGAAGTGGTTAGAATGGAAACTCATAGTCATATGCTACAAATGACGTGTTAAGTTGCGATTTTAAGGGTTTTTTAAGTGTTTTTCGCACTTTTGCTCATAAAGTAGCTCAAAGATGGTTTATTTTGCACGAAACCTCGCACACCACACTTTTTTGTATATATTATTATGTTGAAGTGGTTACAATTGAAAATCATAGTCATATGCTACAAATTACGTGTTAAGTTGCGATTTTAAGGGTTTTTAAGCATCTTGGCACTTTTGCGCATAAACTAGCTCAAACATGGTTTGTTTTGCACGAAACATGGCACACAACACTATTTGGTATATATTATTGTGTTGAAGTTGTTAGAATTGAAAATCATAGTCATATGCTACGAATTACGTGTTAAGTTGCGATTCTATCGGTTTTTAAGCCTATTTGGCACTTTTGCGCATAAAAGTAGCTCAAATATGGTTTGTTTTGCATGAAACTTGGCACACAATACTATTTGGTATATATTTTTGTGTTGAAGTGGTTAGAATTGAAAATCCTAGTCATATGCTACAAATTACGTGTTAAGTTGCGATTTTAAGGGTTTTTAAGCGTTTTTGGCACTTTTACACATAGAGGAGCTTAAACATGGTTTGTTTTGCATGAAACTTTGCACACAACACTATTTACTATATATTATTGTGTTGAAGTGGTTATAATTGAAAATCTTAGTCATATTCAAGAAATTATTTGTTAAGTTGCGAGTTGAAGGGTTTTTAAGCGTTTTTTGCACTTTTGCTCATAACTTGGTTTGTTTTGCACAAAACCTCGCACAACAACACTTTTTGGTATATATTATTATGTTTAAGTGGTTAGAATTTGAAAATCATATTTATATGTTAGATATTACGTATTATGTTGCGATTTTAAGAGTTTATAAGCATTTTTTGCACTTTTGCGCATAAAGTAGCTCAAACTTTTTTTGTTATGCACGAAACTTGGCACACAACACTTTTTGGTATATATTATTGTGTTGAAGTGGTTTGA
>NC_080053.1:21873179-21925126 GCF_026212465.1 Amaranthus tricolor
TTCAAACCACTTCAACACAATAATATATACCAAAAAGTGTTGTGTGCGAGGTTTCGTGCAAAAAAAACAAATTTGAGCTACTTTATGAGAAAAAGTACAAAAAACGCTTAAAAACCCTTAAAATTGCAACTTAACACTTAACTTGTAGCATATGACTATGATTTTCAATTCAAACCACTTCAAAACAATAATATAAACCAAATAGTGTTGTGTGCCAAGTTTCGTGCAAAACAAACAATGTTTGAGCTACTTTATGCGCAAAAGTACCAAAAATGCTTAAAAACCCTTAAAATCGCAACTTAACACGTAATTTCTAGCATAT
This sequence comes from Amaranthus tricolor, assembly GCF_026212465.1. NCBI lineage: Eukaryota > Viridiplantae > Streptophyta > Magnoliopsida > Caryophyllales > Amaranthaceae > Amaranthus > Amaranthus tricolor. The sequence continues at coordinate 21,873,502 of NC_080053.1, forward strand.
GACTATGATTTTCAATTCAAACCACTTCAACACAATAATATATACCAAAAAGTGTTGTGTGCGAGGTTTCGTGCAAAACAAACCAAGTTTGAGCTACTTTATGAGCAAAAGTGCAAAAAACGCTTAAAAACCCTTAAAATCGCAACTTAACACGTAATTTATAGCATATGACTATGATTTTCAATTCTAACAACTTCAAAACAATAACATATACCAAATATTGTTGTGTGCCAAGTTTCGTGCAAAACAAACCAAGTTTGAGCTACTTTATGCGCAAAAGTGCCAAATAGGCTTAAAAACCAATAAAATCGCAACTTAACACGTAATTTGTAGCATATGACTATGATTTTCAATTTTAACCACTTCATCTTAATAATATATGCCAAATATTTTTGTCTGCCACGTTTTGTGCAAAACAAACCAAAGTTGAACTACTTTATGCGCAAAAGTTCAAAAAACGATTAAAAACCCTTAATATTGCAACTTAACACGTAATTTCTTGCATATGACTATGATTTTCAATTCTAATCACTTCTACACAATACTATATACCAAAAAGTGTTGTGTGCCAAGTTTCGTGCAAAACAAACCACGTTTGAGCTTCTTTATGCGCAAAAGTGCCAAAAACGCTTAAAAACCCTTTAAATCGCAATGTAACACGTAATATCTAGCATATGACTATGATTTTCAATTCTAACAACTTCAACACAGTAATATATACCAAAAAGTGTTGTGTGCCAAGTTTATGCAAAACAAACCATGTTTGAGCTACTTTATGCGCAAAAGTGCAAAAAATGTTTAGAAACCCTTAAAATCGCAACTTAACACGTAATTTCTAGCATATGACTATGATTTTCAATTAAAACCACTTCAACACAATAATATATACCAAAAAGTGGTTGTATGCGAGGTTTCGTGCAAAAAAAACCAAGCTTGAGCTACTTTATGAGCAAAAGTACAAAAAACGCTTAAAAGCCCTTAAAATCGCAACTTAACACATAATTTGTAGCATATGACTACAATTTTCAATTCTAAACACTTCAAAACAATAATATAAACCAAATATTGTTGTGTGCCAAGTTTCGTGCAAAACAAACCATGTTTGAGCTATTTTATGCGCAAAAGTGCCAAAAATGCTTAAAAACCCATAAAATCGCAACGTTAACACGTAATTTCTAGCATATGAGTAAGATTTTCAATTCTAACCACTTAAAAACAATAATATATTCCAAATAGTGTTGTGTGGCAAGTTTCGTGCAAAACAAACCAAGTTTGAGCTACTTTATGCGCAAAAATGCCAAAAACGCTTAAAAACCCTTAATATTGCAACGTAACACGTATATCTAGCATATGACTATGAGTTTCAATTCTAACCACTTCAGCACAATAATATATACCAAAAAGTGTTGTGTGCCATGTTTCGTGCAAAACAAACCAAATTTGAGCTACTTTATGCGCAAAAGTGCAAAAAATGCTTATAAACCCTTAAAATCGCAACTTAACACGTAATTTCTAGCGTATGACTATGATTTTCAATTCAAACCACTTCAACACAATAATATATACCAAAAAGTGTTGTGTGTGAGGTTTCGTGCAAAAAAAACAAATTTGAGCTACTTTATGAGAAAAAGTACAAAAAACGCTTAAAAACCCTTAAAATTGCAACTTAACACTTATCTTGTAGCATATGACTATGATTTTCAATTCAAACCACTTCAAAACAATAATATAAACCAAATAGTGTTGTGTGCCAAGTTTCGTGCAAAACAAACCATGTTTGAGCTACTTTATGCGCAAAAGTACCAAAAATGCTTAAAAACCCTTAAAATCGCAACATAACACGTAATTTCTAGCATATGACTATGATTTTCAATTCAAACCACTTCAACACAATAATATATACCAAAAAGTGTTGTGTGCGAGGTTTCGTGCAAAACAAACCAAGTTTGAGCTACTTTATGAGCAAAAGTGCAAAAAACGCTTAAAAACCCTTAAAATCGCAACTTAACACGTAATTTGCAGCATATGACTATGATTTTCAATTCTAACAACTTCAAAACAATAATATATACCAAATAGTGTTGTGTGCCAAGTTTCGTGCAAAACAAACCAAGTTTGAGCTACTTTATGCGCAAAAGTGCCAAATAGGCTTAAAAACCAATAAAATCGCAACTTAACACGTAATTTGTAGCATATGACTATGATTTTCAATTGTAACCACTTCATCATAATAATATATGCCAAATATTTTTGTCTGCCACGTTTTGTGCAAAACAAACCAAGGTTGAACTACTTTATGCGCAAAAGTTCAAAAAACGATTAAAAACCCTTAATATTGCAACTTAACACGTAATTTCTTGCATATGACTATGATTTTCAATTCTAATCACTTCTACACAATACTATATACCAAAAAGTGTTGTGTGCCAAGTTTCGTGCAAAACAAACCACGTTTGAGCTTCTTTATGCGCAAAAGTGCCAAAAACGCTTAAAAACCCTTTAAATCGCAATGTAACACGTAATATCTAGCATATGACTATGATTTTCAATTCTAACAACTTCAACACAGTAATATATACCAAAAAGTGTTGTGTGCCAAGTTTATGCAAAACAAACCATGTTTGAGCTACTTTATGCGCAAAAGTGCAAAAAATGTTTAGAAACCCTTAAAATCGCAACTTAACACGTAATTTCTAGCATATGACTATGATTTTCAATTAAAACCACTTCAACACAATAATATATACCAAAAAGTGTTGTATGCGAGGTTTCGTGCAAAAAAAACCAAGCTTGAGCTACTTTATGAGCAAAAGTACAAAAAACGCTTAAAAGCCCTTAAAATCGCAACTTAACACATAATTTGTAGCATATGACTACAATTTTCAATTCTAAACACTTCAAAACAATAATATAAACCAAATATTGTTGTGTGCCAAGTTTCGTGCAAAACAAACCATGTTTGAGCTATTTTATTGCGCAAAAGTGCCAAAAATGCTTAAAAACCCATAAAATCGCAACTTAACACGTAATTTCTAGCATATGAGTAAGATTTTCAATTCTAACCACTTAAAAACAATAATATATTCCAATAGTGTTGTGTGGCAAGTTTCGTGCAAAACAAACCAAGTTTGAGCTACTTTATGCGCAAAAATGCCAAAAACGCTTAAAAACCCTTAATATTGCAACGTAACACGTAATATCTAGCATATGACTATGAGTTTCAATTCTAACCACTTCAGCACAATAATATATACCAAAAAGTGTTGTGTGCCATGTTTCGTGCAAAACAAACCAAATTTGAGCTACTTTATGCGCAAAAGTGCAAAAAATGCTTATAAACCCTTAAAATCGCAACTTAACACGTAATTTCTAGCGTATGACTATGATTTTCAATTCAAACCACTTCAACACAATAATATATACCAAAAAGTGTTGTGTGCGAGGTTTCGTGCAAAAAAAACAAATTTGAGCTACTTTATGAGAAAAAGTACAAAAAACGCTTAAAAACCCTTAAAATTGCAACTAACACTTATCTTGTAGCATATGACTATGATTTTCAATTCAAACCACTTCAAAACAATAATATAAACCAAATAGTGTTGTGTGCCAAGTTTCGTGCAAAACAAACCATGTTTGAGCTACTTTATGCGCAAAAGTACCAAAAATGCTTAAAAACCCTTAAAATCGCAACTTAACACGTAATTTCTAGCATATGACTATGATTTTCAATTCAAACCACTTCAACACAATAATATATACCAAAAAGTGTTGTGTGCGAGGTTTCGTGCAAAACAAACCAAGTTTGAGCTACTTTATGAGCAAAAGTGCAAAAAACGCTTAAAAACCCTTAAAATCGCAACTTAACACGTAATTTGCAGCATATGACTATGATTTTCAATTCTAACAACTTCAAAACAATAATATATACCAAATAGTGTTGTGTGCCAAGTTTCGTGCAAAACAAACCAAGTTTGAGCTACTTTATGCGCAAAAGTGCCAAATAGGCTTAAAAACCAATAAAATCGCAACTTAACACGTAATTTGTAGCATATGACTATGATTTTCAATTGTAACCACTTCATCATAATAATATATGCCAAATATTTTTGTCTGCCACGTTTTGTGCAAAACAAACCAAGGTTGAACTACTTTATGCGCAAAAGTTCAAAAAACGATTAAAAACCCTTAATATTGCAACTTAACACGTAATTTCTTGCATATGACTATGATTTTCAATTCTAATCACTTCTACACAATACTATATACCAAAAAGTGTTGTGTGCCAAGTTTCGTGCAAAACAAACCACGTTTGAGCTTCTTTATGCGCAAAAGTGCCAAAAACGCTTAAAAACCCTTTAAATCGCAATGTAACACGTAATATCTAGCATATGACTATGATTTTCAATTCTAACAACTTCAACACAGTAATATATACCAAAAAGTGTTGTGTGCCAAGTTTATGCAAAACAAACCATGTTTGAGCTACTTTATGCGCAAAAGTGCAAAAAATGTTTAGAAACCCTTAAAATCGCAACTTAACACGTAATTTCTAGCATATGACTATGATTTTCAATTAAAACCACTTCAACACAATAATATATACCAAAAAGTGTTGTATGCGAGGTTTCGTGCAAAAAAAACCAAGCTTGAGCTACTTTATGAGCAAAAGTACAAAAAACGCTTAAAAGCCCTTAAAATCGCAACTTAACACATAATTTGTAGCATATGACTACAATTTTCAATTCTAAACACTTCAAAACAATAATATAAACCAAATATTGTTGTGTGCCAAGTTTCGTGCAAAACAAACCATGTTTGAGCTATTTTATGCGCAAAAGTGCCAAAAATGCTTAAAAACCCATAAAATCGCAACTTAACACGTAATTTCTAGCATATGAGTAAGATTTTCAATTCTAACCACTTAAAAACAATAATATATTCCAAATAGTGTTGTGTGGCAAGTTTCGTGCAAAACAAACCAAGTTTGAGCTACTTTATGCGCAAAAATGCCAAAAACGCTTAAAAACCCTTAATATTGCAACGTAACACGTAATATCTAGCATATGACTATGAGTTTCAATTCTAACCACTTCAGCACAATAATATATACCAAAAAGTGTTGTGTGCCATGTTTCGTGCAAAACAAACCAAATTTGAGCTACTTTATGCGCAAAAGTGCAAAAAATGCTTATAAACCCTTAAAATCGCAACTTAACACGTAATTTCTAGCGTATGACTATGATTTTCAATTCAAACCACTTCAACACAATAATATATACCAAAAAGTGTTGTGTGCGAGGTTTCGTGCAAAAAAAACAAATTTGAGCTACTTTATGAGAAAAAGTACAAAAAACGCTTAAAAACCCTTAAAATTGCAACTTAACACTTATCTTGTAGCATATGACTATGATTTTCAATTCAAACCACTTCAAAACAATAATATAAACCAAATAGTGTTGTGTGCCAAGTTTCGTGCAAAACAAATCATGTTTGAGCTACTTTATGCGCAAAAGTACCAAAAATGCTTAAAAACCCTTAAAATCGCAACTTAACACGTAATTTCTAGCATATGACTATGATTTTCAATTCAAACCACTTCAACACAATAATATATACCAAAAAGTGTTGTGTGCGAGGTTTCGTGCAAAACAAACCAAGTTTGAGCTACTTTATGAGCAAAAGTGCAAAAAACGCTTAAAAACCCTTAAAATCGCAACTTAACACGTAATTTGCAGCATATGACTATGATTTTCAATTCTAACAACTTCAAAACAATAATATATACCAAATAGTGTTGTGTGCCAAGTTTCGTGCAAAACAAACCAAGTTTGAGCTACTTTATGCGCAAAAGTGCCAAATAGGCTTAAAAACCAATAAAATCGCAACTTAACACGTAATTTGTAGCATATGACTATGATTTTCAATTGTAACCACTTCATCATAATAATATATGCCAAATATTTTTGTCTGCCACGTTTTGTGCAAAACAAACCAAGGTTGAACTACTTTATGCGCAAAAGTTCAAAAAACGATTAAAAACCCTTAATATTGCAACTTAACACGTAATTTCTTGCATATGACTATGATTTTCAATTCTAATCACTTCTACACAATACTATATACCAAAAAGTGTTGTGTGCCAAGTTTCGTGCAAAACAAACCACGTTTGAGCTTCTTTATGCGCAAAAGTGCCAAAAACGCTTAAAAACCCTATAAATCGCAATGTAACACGTAATATCTAGCATATGACTATGATTTTCAATTCTAACAACTTCAACACAGTAATATATACCAAAAAGTGTTGTGTGCCAAGTTTATGCAAAACAAACCATGTTTGAGCTACTTTATGCGCAAAAGTGCAAAAAATGTTTAGAAACCCTTAAAATCGCAACTTAACACGTAATTTCTAGCATATGACTATGATTTTCAATTAAAACCACTTCAACACAATAATATATACCACAAAGTGTTGTATGCGAGGTTTCGTGCAAAAAAAACCAAGCTTGAGCTACTTTATGAGCAAAAGTACAAAAAACGCTTAAAAGCCCTTAAAATCGCAACTTAACACATAATTTGTAGCATATGACTACAATTTTCAATTCTAAACACTTCAAAACAATAATATAAACCAAATATTGTTGTGTGCCAAGTTTCGTGCAAAACAAACCATGTTTGAGCTATTTTATGCGCAAAAGTGCCAAAAATGCTTAAAAACCCATAAAATCGCAACTTAACACGTAATTTCTAGCATATGAGTAAGATTTTCAATTCTAACCACTTAAAAACAATAATATATTCCAAATAGTGTTGTGTGGCAAGTTTCATGCAAAACAAACCAAGTTTGAGCTACTTTATGCGCAAAAATGCCAAAAACGCTTAAAAACCCTTAATATTGCAACGTAACACGTAATATCTAGCATATGACTATGAGTTTCAATTCTAACCACTTCAGCACAATAATATATACCAAAAAGTGTTGTGTGCCATGTTTCGTGCAAAACAAACCAAATTTGAGCTACTTTATGCGCAAAAGTGCAAAAAATGCTTATAAACCCTTAAAATCGCAACTTAACACGTAATTTCTAGCGTATGACTATGATTTTCAATTCAAACCACTTCAACACAATAATATATACCAAAAAGTGTTGTGTGCGAGGTTTCGTGCAAAAAAAACAAATTTGAGCTACTTTATGAGAAAAAGTACAAAAAACGCTTAAAAACCCTTAAAATTGCAACTTAACACTTATCTTGTAGCATATGACTATGATTTTCAATTCAAACCACTTCAAAACAATAATATAAACCAAATAGTGTTGTGTGCCAAGTTTCGTGCAAAACAAACCATGTTTGAGCTACTTTATGCGCAAAAGTACCAAAAATGCTTAAAAACCCTTAAAATCGCAACTTAACACGTAATTTCTAGCATATGACTATGATTTTCAATTCAAACCACTTCAACACAATAATATATACCAAAAAGTGTTGTGTGCGAGGTTTCGTGCAAAACAAACCAAGTTTGAGCTACTTTATGAGCAAAAGTGCAAAAAACGCTTAAAAACCCTTAAAATCGCAACTTAACACGTAATTTGCAGCATATGACTATGATTTTCAATTCTAACAACTTCAAAACAATAATATATACCAAATAGTGTTGTGTGCCAAGTTTCGTGCAAAACAAACCAAGTTTGAGCTACTTTATGCGCAAAAGTGCCAAATAGGCTTAAAAACCAATAAAATCGCAACTTAACACGTAATTTGTAGCATATGACTATGATTTTCAATTGTAACCACTTCATCATAATAATATATGCCAAATATTTTTGTCTGCCACGTTTTGTGCAAAACAAACCAAGGTTGAACTACTTTATGCGCAAAAGTTCAAAAAACGATTAAAAACCCTTAATATTGCAACTTAACACGTTAATTTCTTGCATATGACTATGATTTTCAATTCTAATCACTTCTACACAATACTATATACCAAAAAGTGTTGTGTGCCAAGTTTCGTGCAAAACAAACCACGTTTGAGCTTCTTTATGCGCAAAAGTGCCAAAAACGCTTAAAAACCCTATAAATCGCAATGTAACACGTAATATCTAGCATATGACTATGATTTTCAATTCTAACAACTTCAACACAGTAATATATACCAAAAAGTGTTGTGTGCCAAGTTTATGCAAAACAAACCATGTTTGAGCTACTTTATGCGCAAAAGTGCAAAAAATGTTTAGAAACCCTTAAAATCGCAACTTAACACGTAATTTCTAGCATATGACTATGATTTTCAATTAAAACCACTTCAACACAATAATATATACCAAAAAGTGTTGTATGCGAGGTTTCGTGCAAAAAAAACCAAGCTTGAGCTACTTTATGAGCAAAAGTACAAAAAACGCTTAAAAGCCCTTAAAATCGCAACTTAACACATAATTTGTAGCATATGACTACAATTTTCAATTCTAAACACTTCAAAACAATAATATAAACCAAATATTGTTGTGTGCCAAGTTTCGTGCAAAACAAACCATGTTTGAGCTATTTTATGCGCAAAAGTGCCAAAAATGCTTAAAAACCCATAAAATCGCAACTTAACACGTAATTTCTAGCATATGAGTAAGATTTTCAATTCTAACCACTTAAAAACAATAATATATTCCAAATAGTGTTGTGTGGCAAGTTTCATGCAAAACAAACCAAGTTTGAGCTACTTTATGCGCAAAAATGCCAAAAACGCTTAAAAACCCTTAATATTGCAACGTAACACGTAATATCTAGCATATGACTATGAGTTTCAATTCTAACCACTTCAGCACAATAATATATACCAAAAAGTGTTGTGTGCCATGTTTCGTGCAAAACAAACCAAATTTGAGCTACTTTATGCGCAAAAGTGCAAAAAATGCTTATAAACCCTTAAAATCGCAACTTAACACGTAATTTCTAGCGTATGACTATGATTTTCAATTCAAACCACTTCAACACAATAATATATACCAAAAAGTGTTGTGTGCGAGGTTTCGTGCAAAAAAAACAAATTTGAGCTACTTTATGAGAAAAAGTACAAAAAACGCTTAAAAACCCCTTAAAATTGCAACTTAACACTTATCTTGTAGCATATGACTATGATTTTCAATTCAAACCACTTCAAAACAATAATATAAACCAAATAGTGTTGTGTGCCAAGTTTCGTGCAAAACAAACCATGTTTGAGCTACTTTATGCGCAAAAGTACCAAAAATGCTTAAAAACCCTTAAAATCGCAACTTAACACGTAATTTCTAGCATATGACTATGATTTTCAATTCAAACCACTTCAACACAATAATATATACCAAAAAGTGTTGTGTGCGAGGTTTCGTGCAAAACAAACCAAGTTTGAGCTACTTTATGAGCAAAAGTGCAAAAAACGCTTAAAAACCCTTAAAATCGCAACTTAACACGTAATTTGCAGCATATGACTATGATTTTCAATTCTAACAACTTCAAAACAATAATATATACCAAATAGTGTTGTGTGCCAAGTTTCGTGCAAAACAAACCAAGTTTGAGCTACTTTATGCGCAAAAGTGCCAAATAGGCTTAAAAACCAATAAAATCGCAACTTAACACGTAATTTGTAGCATATGACTATGATTTTCAATTGTAACCACTTCATCATAATAATATATACCAAATATTTTTGTCTGCCACGTTTTGTGCAAAACAAACCAAGGTTGAACTACTTTATGCGCAAAAGTTCAAAAAACGATTAAAAACCCTTAATATTGCAACTTAACACGTAATTTCTTGCATATGACTATGATTTTCAATTCTAATCACTTCTACACAATAATATATACCAAAAAGTGTTGTGTGCCAAGTTTCGTTCAAAACAAACCACGTTTGAGCTTCTTTATGCGCAAAAGTGCAAAAAATGTTTAGAAACCCTTAAAATCGCAACTTAACACGTAATTTCTAGCATATGACTATGATTTTAAATTAAAACCACTTCAACACAATAATATATAACAAAAAGTGTTGTATGCGAGGTTTCGTGCAAAAAAAACCAAGTTTGAGCTACTTTATGAGCAAAAGTACAAAAAACGCTTAAAAGCCCTTAAAATCGCAACTTAACACATAATTTGTAGCATATGACTATAATTTTCAATTAAACACTTCAAAACAATAATATAAACCAAATAGTGTTGTGTGCCAAGTTTCGTGCAAAACAAACCATGTTTGAGCTATTTTATGCGCAAAAGTGCCAAAAATGCTTAAAAACCCATAAAATTGCAACTTAACACGTACTTTCTAGCATATGAGTAAGATTTTCAATTCTAACCACTTCAAAACAATAATATATTCCAAATAGTGTTGTGTGGCAAGTTTCGTGCAAAACAAACCAAGTTTGAGCTACTTTATGCGCAAAAGTGCAAAAAATGCTTATAAACCCTTAAAATCGCAACTTAACACGTAATTTCTAGCGTACGACTATGATTTTCAATTCAAACCACTTCAACACAATAATATATACCAAAAAGTGTTGTGTGCGAGGTTTCGTGCAAAAAAAACAATGTTTGAGCTACTTTATGCGCAAAAGTACCAAAAATGCTTAAAAACCCTTAAAATCGCAACTTAACACGTAATTTCTAGCATATGACTATGATTTTCAATTCAAACCACTTCAAAACAATAATATAAACCAAATAGTGTTGTGTGCCAAGTTTCGTGCAAAACAAACAATGTTTGAGCTACTTTATGCGCAAAAGTACCAAAAATGCTTAAAAACCCTTAAAATCGCAACTTAACACGTAATTTCTAGCATATGACTATGATTTTCAATTCAAACCACTTCAACACAATAATATATACCAAAAAGTGTTGTGTGCGAGGTTTCGTGCAAAACAAACCAAGTTTGAGCTACTTTATGAGCAAAAGTGCAAAAAACGCTTAAAAACCCTTAAAATCGCAACTTAACACGTAATTTGTAGCATATGACTATGATTTTCAATTCTAACAACTTCAAAACAATAATATATACCAAATATTGTTGTGTGCCAAGTTTCGTGCAAAACAAACCAAGTTTGAGCTACTTTATGCGCAAAAGTGCCAAATAGGCTTAAAAACCAATAAAATCGCAACTTAACACGTAATATCTAGCATATGACTATGATTTTCAATTGTAACCACTTCATCATAATAATATATACCAAATATTTTTGTCTGCCACGTTTTGTGCAAAACAAACCAAGGTTGAACTACTTTATGCGCAAAAGTTCAAAAAACGATTAAAAACCCTTAATATTGCAACTTAACACGTAATTTCTTGCATATGACTATGATTTTCAATTCTAATCACTTCTACACAATAATATATACCAAAAAGTGTTGTGTGCCAAGTTTCGTGCAAAACAAACCACGTTTGAGCTTCTTTATGCGCAAAAGTACCAAAAACGCTTAAAAACCCTTTAAATCGCAACGTAACACGTAATATCTAGCATATGACTATGATTTTAATTTCTAACAACTTCAACACAGTAATATATACCAAAAAGTGTTGTGTGCCAAGTTTCGTGCAAAACAAACCATGTTTGAGCTACTTTATGCGCAAAAGTGCAAAAAATGTTTAGAAACCCTTAAAATCGCAACTTAACACGTAATTTCTAGCATATGACTATGATTTTCAATTAAAACCACTTCAACACAATTATATATACCAAAAAGTGTTGTATGCGAGGTTTCGTGCAAAAAAAACCAAGTTTGAGCTACTTTATGAGCAAAAGTACAAAAAACGCTTAAAAGCCCTTAAAATCGCAACTTAACACATAATTTGTAGCATATGACTATAATTTTCAATTCTAAACACTTCAAAACAATAATAAAAACCAAATAGTGTTGTGTGCCAAGTTTCGTGCAAAACAAACCATGTTTGAGCTATTTTATGCGCAAAAGTGCCAAAAATGCTTAAAAACCCATAAAATCGCAACTTAACACGTACTTTCTAGCATATGAGTAAGATTTTCAATTCTAACCACTTCAAAACAATAATATATTCCAAATAGTGTTGTGTGGCAAGTTTCGTGCAAAACAAACCAAGTTTGAGCTACTTTATGCGCAAAAGTGCAAAAAATGCATATAAACCCTTAAAATCGCAACTTAACACTAAATTTCTACCATATGACTATGATTTTCAATCAAACCACTTCAATCAATAATATATACCAAAAAGTGTTGTGTGCGAGGTTTCGTGCAAAAAAAAACCAAGTTTGAGCTACTTTATGAGCAAAAGTACAAAAAACGCTTAAAAACCCTTAAAATCGCAACATAACACATAATTTGTAGCATATGACTATGATTTTCAATTCGAACGACTTCAAAACAATAATATAAACCAAATTGTGTTGTGTGCCAAGTTTCGTGCAAAACAAACCATGTTTGAGCTACTTTATGCGCAATAGTGCCAAAAATGTTTAGAAACCCTTAAAATCGCAATTAACACGTAATTTCTAGCATATGACTATGATTTTCAATTAAAACCACTTCAACACAATAATATATACCAAAAAGTGTTGTGTGCGAGGTTTCGTGCAAAAAAAACCAAGTTTGAGCTACTTTGTGAGCAAAAGTACAAAAAACGCTTAAAAACCCTTAAAATCGCAACATAACACGTAATTTGTAGCATATGACTATAATTTTCAATACTAAACACTTCAAAACAATAATATAAACCAAATAGTGTTGTGTGCCAAGTTTCGTGCAAAACAAACCAAGTTTGAGCTATTTTATGCGCAAAAGTGCCAAAAATGCTTAAAAACCCATAAAATCGAAACTTAACACGTACTTTCTAGCATATGACTATGATTTTCAATTAAAACCACTTCAACACAATAATATATACCAAAAAGTGTTGTGTGCGAGGTTTCGTGCAAAAAAAACCAAGTTTGAGCTACTTTACGTGCAAAAGTGCGAAAAACGCTTAAAAACCCTTAAAATCGCAACGTAACACGTAATTTGTAGCATATGACTATGATTTTCAATTCTAACCACTTCAAAACAATAATATATTCCAAATAGTGTTGTGTGGCAAGTTTCGTGCAAAACAAACCAAGTTAGACCTACTTTATGCGCAAAAGTGCTAAATAGGCTTAAAAACCATTAGAATCGCAACTTAACACGTAATTTGTAGCATATGACTATGATTTTTAATTGTATCCACTTCATCATAATAATATATACCAAAAAGTGTTGTGTGCCAAGTTTCGTGCAAAACAAAGCACGTTTGAGCTTCTTTATGCGCAAAAATGCCAAAAACGCTTAAAAACCCTTAAAATTGTAACGTAACACGTAATATCTAGCATATGACTATGAGTTTCAATTCTAACCACTTCAGCACAATAATATATACCAAAAAGTGTTGTGTGCCAAGTTTCGTGCAAAACAAACCAAGTTTGAGCTACTTTATACGCAAAAGTGCAAAAAATGCTCATAAACCCTCAAAATCGCAACTTAACACGTAATTTCTACCATATGACTATGATTTTCAATTCAAACCACTTCAACAAAATAATATATACCAAAAAGTGTTGTGTGCGAGGATTCGTGCAAAAAAAACCATGTTTGAGCTACTTTATGAGCAAAACTACAAAAAACGCTTAAAAACCCTTAAAATCGCAACTTAACACTTAATTTGTAGCATAAGACTATGATTTTCAATTCTAACCACTTGAAAACAATAATATAAACCAAATAGTGTTGTGTGCCAAGTTTCGTGCAAAACAAACCATGTTTGAGCTACTTTATGTGCAAAAGTGCGAAAAATGCTTAAAAACCCTTAAAATCGCTACTTAACACGTAATTTCTAGCATATGACAATGATTTTCAATTAAAACCACTTCAACACAATAATATATACCAAAAAGTCTTGTGTGCGAGGTTTCGTGCAAAACAAACCAAGTTTGAGTTACTTTACGAGCAAAAGTGCAAAAAACGTTTAAAAACCCTTAAAATCGCAACTTAACACGTAAATTGTAGCATATGACTATGATTTTCAATTCTAACAACTTCAAAACAATAATATATACCAAATAGTGTTGTGTGCCAAGTTTCGTGGAAAACAAACCAAGTTTGAGCTAGTTTATGCGCAAAAGTGCCAAATAGGCTGAAAAACCAATATAATCGCAACTTAACACAAAATTTGTAGCATATGACTATGAGTTTCAATTGTAACCAGTTCATCATAATATTATATACCAAAAAGTGTTGTGTGCCAAGTTTCGTGCAAAACAAACCACGTTTGAGCTTGTTTATGCGCAAAAATGCCAAAAACGCTTAAAAACCCTTAAAATTGTAACGTAACACGTAATATCTAGCATATGACTATGAGTTTCAATTCTAACCACTTCAGCACAATAATATATACCAAAAAGTGTTGTGTGTCAAGTTTCGTGCAAAACAAACCAAGTTTGAGCTACTTTATGCGCAAAAGTGCAAAAAATGCTTATAAACCCTCAAAATCGCAACTTAACACGTAATTTCTACCATATGACTATGATTTTCAATTCAAACCACTTCAACAAAATAATATATACCAAAAAGTGTTGTGTGCGAGGTTTCGTGCAAAAAAAACCAAGTTTGAGCTACTTTATGAGCAAAAGTACAAAAAACAATTAAAAACCCTTAAAATCGCAACTTAACACTTAATTTGTAGCATAAGACTATGATTTTCAATTCTAACCACTTCAAAACAATAATATAAACCAAATAGTGTTGTGTGCCAAGTTTCGTGCAAAACAAACCATGTTTGAGCTACTTTATGCGCAAAAGTGCCAAAAATGCTTAAAAACCCTTAAAAATCGCAACTTAACACGTAATTTCTAGCTATGACTATGATTTTCAATTCAAACCACTTCAACACAATAATATATACCAAAAAGTGTTGTGTGCGAGGTTTCGTGCAAAACAAACCAAGTTTGAGCTACTTTATGAGCAAAAGTGCAAAAAACGCTTAAAAACCCTTAAAATCGCAACTTAACACGTAATTTGTAGCATATGACTATGATTTTCAATTGTAACCACTTCATCATAATAATATATACCAAAAAGTGTTGTGTGCCAAGTTTCGTGCAAAACATACCACGTTTGAGCTTTTTTATGCGCAAAAGTGCCAAAAACGCTTAAAAACCCTTAAAATTGCAACGTAACACGTAATATCTAGCATAGGACTATGAGTTTCAATTCTAACCACTTCAGCACAATAATATATACCAAAAAGTGTTGTGTGCCAAGTTTCGTGCAAAACAAACCAAGTTTAAGCTACTTTATGCGCAAAAGTGCAAAAAATGCTTATAAACCCTTAAAATCGCAACTTAACACGTAATTTCTAGCATATGACTATGATTTTCAATTCAAACCACTTCAACACAATAATATATACCAAAACGTGTTGTGTGCGAGGTTTCGTGCAAAACAAACCATGTTTGAGCTACTTTATGAGCAAAAGTGCAAAAAACGCTTAAAAACCCTTAAAATCGCAACTTAACACGTAATTTGTAGCATATGACTATGATTTTCAATTCTAACAACTTCAAAACAATAATATATACCAAATAGTGTTGTGTGCCATGTTTCGTGGAAAACAAACCAAGTTTGAGCTAGTTTATGCGCAAAAGTGCCAAATAGGTTGAAAAACCAATATAATCGCAACTTAACACAAAATTTGTAGCATATGACTATGAGTTTCAATTGTAACCAGTTCATCATAATAATATATACCAAAAAGTGTTGTGTGCCAAGTTTCGTGCAAAACAAACCACGTTTGAGCTTCTTTATGCGCAAAAATGCCAAAAACGCTTAAAAACCCTTAAAATTGTAACGTAACACGTAATATCTAGCATAGGACTATGAGTTTCAATTCTAACCACTTCAGCACAATAATATATACCAAAAAGTGTTGTGTGCCAAGTTTCGTGCAAAACAAACCAAGTTTGAGCTACTTTATGCGCAAAAGTGCAAAAAATGCTTATAAACCATCAAAATCGCAACTTAACACGTAATTTCTACCATATGACTATGATTTTCAATTCAAACCACTTCAACAAAATAATATATACCAAAAAGTGTTGTGTGCGAGGTTTCGTGCAAAAAAAACCAAGTTTGAGCTACTTTATGAGCAAAAGTACAAAAAACACTTAAAAACCCTTAAAATCGCAACTTAACACTTAATTTGTAGCATAAGACTATGATTTTCAATTCTAACCACTTCAAAACAATAATATAAACCAAATAGTGTTGTGTGCTAAGTTTCGTGCAAAACAAACCATGTTTGAGCTACTTTATGCGCAAAAGTGCCAAAAATGCTTAAAAACCCTTAAAAATCGCAACTTAACACGTAATTTCTAGCTATGACTATGATTTTCAATTCAAACCACTTCAACACAATAATATATACCAAAAAGTGTTGTGTGCGAGGTTTCGTGCAAAACAAACCAAGTTTGAGCTACTTTATGAGCAAAAGTGCAAAAAACGCTTAAAAACCCTTAAAATCGCAACTTAACACGTAATTTGTAGCATATGACTATGATTTTCAATTCTAACCACTTCAAAACAATAATATATACCATATAGTGTTGTGTGCCAAGTTTCGTGCAAAACAAACCAAGTTTGAGATACTTTATACGCAAAAGTGCGAAATAGGCTTAAAAACCAATAGAATCGCAACTTAACACGTAATTTGTAGCATATGACTATGATTTTCAATTGTAACCACTTCATCATAATAATATATACCAAAAAGTGTTGTGTGCCAAGTTTCGTGCAAAACATACCACGTTTGAGCTTTTTTATGCGCAAATGTGCCAAAAACGCTTAAAAACCCTTAAAATTGCAACGTAACACGTAATATCTAGCATAGGACTATGAGTTTCAATTCTAACCACTTCAGCACAATAATATATACCAAAAAGTGTTGTGTGCCAAGTTTCGTGCAAAACAAACCAAGTTTGAGCTACTTTATGCGCAAAAGTGCAAAAAATGCTTATAAACCCTTAAAATCGCAACTTAACACGTAATTTCTAGCATATGACTATGATTTTCAATTCAAACCACTTCAACACAATAATATATACCAAAACGTGTTGTGTGCGAGGTTTCGTGCAAAACAAACCATGTTTGAGCTACTTTATGAGCAAAAGTGCAAAAAACGCTTAAAAACCCTTAAAATCGCAACTTAACACGTAATTTGTAGCATATGACTATGATTTTCAATTCTAACAACTTCAAAACAATAATATATACCAAATAGTGTTGTGTGCCATGTTTCGTGGAAAACAAACCAAGTTTGAGCTAGTTTATGCGCAAAAGTGCCAAATAGGTTGAAAAACCAATATAATCGCAACTTAACACAAAATTTGTAGCATATGACTATGAGTTTCAATTGTAACCAGTTCATCATAATAATATATACCAAAAAGTGTTGTGTGCCAAGTTTCGTGCAAAACAAACCACGTTTGAGCTTCTTTATGCGCAAAAATGCCAAAAACGCTTAAAAACCCTTAAAATTGTAACGTAACACGTAATATCTAGCATATGACTATGAGTTTCAATTCTAACCACTTCAGCACAATAATATATACCAAAAAGTGTTGTGTGCCAAGTTTCGTGCAAAACAAACCAAGTTTGAGCTACTTTATGCGCAAAAGTGCAAAAAATGCTTATAAACCATCAAAATCGCAACTTAACACGTAATTTCTACCATATGACTATGATTTTCAATTCAAACCACTTCAACAAAATAATATATACCAAAAAGTGTTGTGTGCGAGGTTTCGTGCAAAAAAAACCAAGTTTGAGCTACTTTATGAGCAAAAGTACAAAAAACACTTAAAAACCCTTAAAATCGCAACTTAACACTTAATTTGTAGCATAAGACTATGATTTTCAATTCTAACCACTTCAAAACAATAATATAAACCAAATAGTGTTGTGTGCTAAGTTTCGTGCAAAACAAACCATGTTTGAGCTACTTTATGCGCAAAAGTGCCAAAAATGCTTAAAAACCCTTAAAAATCGCAACTTAACACGTAATTTCTAGCTATGACTATGATTTTCAATTCAAACCACTTCAACACAATAATATATACCAAAAAGTGTTGTGTGCGAGGTTTCGTGCAAAACAAACCAAGTTTGAGCTACTTTATGAGCAAAAGTGCAAAAAACGCTTAAAAACCCTTAAAATCGCAACTTAACACGTAATTTGTAGCATATGACTATGATTTTCAATTCTAACCACTTCAAAACAATAATATATACCATATAGTGTTGTGTGCCAAGTTTCGTGCAAAACAAACCAAGTTTGAGATACTTTATACGCAAAAGTGCGAAATAGGCTTAAAAACCAATAGAATCGCAACTTAACACGTAATTTGTAGCATATGACTATGATTTTCAATTGTAACCACTTCATCATAATAATATATACCAAAAAGTGTTGTGTGCCAAGTTTCGTGCAAAACATACCACGTTTGAGCTTTTTTATGCGCAAATGTGCCAAAAACGCTTAAAAACCCTTAAAATTGCAACGTAACACGTAATATCTAGCATAGGACTATGAGTTTCAATTCTAACCACTTCAGCACAATAATATATACCAAAAAGTGTTGTGTGCCAAGTTTCGTGCAAAACAAACCAAGTTTGAGCTACTTTATGCGCAAAAGTGCAAAAAATGCTTATAAACCCTTAAAATCGCAACTTAACACGTAATTTCTAGCATATGACTATGATTTTCAATTCAAACCACTTCAACACAATAATATATACCAAAAGGTGTTGTGTGCGAGGTTTCGTGCAAAAAAAACCAAGTTTGAGCTACTTTATGAGAAAAAGTCCAAAAAACGCTTAAAAACCCTTAAAATTGCAACTTCACACTTAATTTGTAGCATATGACTATGATTTTCAATTCTAACCACTTCAAAACAATAATAAAAACCAAAATAGTGTTGTGTGCCAAGTTTCGTGCAAAACAAACCATGTTTGAGCTACTTTATGCGCAAAAGTGCCAAAAATGCTTAAAAACCCTTAAAATCGCAATTTAACACGTAATTTCTAGCATATGACTATGATTTTCAATTCAAACCACTTCAACACAATAATATATACCAAAAAGTGTTGTGTGCGAGGTTTCGTGCAAAACAAACCAAGTTTGAGCTACTTTATGAGCAAAAGTGCAAAAAACGCTTAAAAACCCTTAAAATCGCAACTTAACACGTAATTTGTAGCATATGACTATGATTTTCAATTCTAACAACTTCAAAACAATAATATATACCAAATAGTGTTGTGTGCCAAGTTTCGTGCAAAACAAACCAAGTTTGAGCTACTTTATGCGCAAAAGTGCCAAATAGGCTTAAAAACCAATAGAATCGCAACTTAACACGTAATTTGTAGCATATGACTATGATTTTCAATTGTAATCACTTCATCATAATAATATATACCAAAAAGTGTTGTGTGCCAAGTTTCGTGCAAAACAAACCATGTTTGAGCTTCTTTATGCGCAAAAATGCCAAAAACACTTAAAAACCCTTAAAATTGTAACGTAAGACGTAATATCTAGCATATTAATATGAGTTTCAATTCTAACCACTTCAGCACAATAATATATACCAAAAAGTGTTGTGTGCCAAGTTTCGTGCAAAACAAACCAAGTTTGAGCTACTTTATGCGCAAAAGTGCAAAAAATGCTTATAAACCCTTAAATTCGCTACTTAACACGTAATTTCTAGCATATGACTATGATTTTAAATTCAAACCACTTCAACAAAATAATATGACACCTGATATATGTAAGGGTCTGGTTAGGTGAGAACCGTAGTCCTAAACCCTAACTGTGGTGGGAGTCGTCACCCCTCCAATACAATATTTATGCTCGAGCTCTACAGGATAGGTAGCGAACCCCCTGTCTTACACCGCATTTTACGTGCCGGCCAACACGGACGCCGGGATTTTACATGCCGGTCCATGGTTCGACATTACCTTACTATCAGGGTCATTCAATCAATACATTTCACACAAGTACATCACATTTTTATTACTCCAAGTTTACTTTGAATTTTAATTTGACCAACCTAAGTGGTAACTTTATTTATTTAATATAATTCTTAATCATAACGTTTAATTCACCTTTACGTCTTTATATGTTCATTACTTAATTTTTACACATTAAATTTTATCTATAACTTTATTTTAATAGTTCACTAAATTCACACTAATAACTTAATATTTTATTAATAGTCTCCAAATTAGTATTTTCCACAAGTAGCTATTAAAATCTATTTCTCTTGAAATAAGTTCCCAAAATCAAAATTTCCAACTTTAAAATAAATAAAACTTTATTCTCCTCACAAAATCAAACATTCTAATTAAAATTCAAGTTAAACTGCAACCTTTGGATAAGTTTTCAAAATTCAACAAGTTTACCCAAAAATAATTATTTCAAGTTTGGAAAAACAAGTAAACTTATTAGATTCGCGAAAATCAACATTCTAGTATAAAACAAATAAAACTTATAATTTCACAAAAAAAATCAATATTTCACACATAGTTTAAGAACAAGTTTAAAAAAATACTTTTACATCTTTATATATAAATTTTGGTCAAGTAGTTAGCAGATAAAATATTATTTTGTACTAAATAATTAAATGTCACAAAAGTTATTATTATTATTTTTTTTAATTATGAAATCTCATATATTCAAGAAAATCACTTCAATATTTAATAACTTATAAAGCTTTCTCAAAAATAACTTTTAAGATTTTATTTTAATATTATCACAAAATAGCTTATAATAATATAAAAAAGAATAAATCAAACTCTTTTTCTTTTAATATGGTAATGGTCGAATGGCCTATGAGTATTTCGGGGCCTTTTTTTTCACTAATAAAATAACTTCATTTAATTTATTATAGTAAATTCAAGGTTTAAATAATTAACATAACCACTAAAAAAAAACAAATAAAAAAAAATAAAAACTTTACACAATAACTTAGAAATTTACTATAACTTTAAGGATAAACTTAAATCTCATAATAAAGTATAATAACAATATTTTTAATATAATCATACTTAGTAAAATACGTTCATAAAATAACTTACTACCTTATAAACTAGTTTGAAGGATAACATAAACATATTAATACAAAATTCTAACATAAAATACATTCTTAAATATAATATCATTTCTAATGTAACACATAACTCATAAATATACTAGTACTAGTTTATAACATGAATCATGCTTAATATCACTAGAATATAATTTTGCACTCAACTTCCTAAACTTGTTCAAAGACTATTAGATTAACATATTAAATATACTTTTAGCATACACATACTTAATATAATCTTGATCATAATTTCATTAAACTAACTTCCACTAAAATATATCAACATATTTCATACTTTGCATATTATAAAGTAAATATATTGTAAAATTCCACAAAAAGAGTAGGGTAAGAAGTTATATCATACTAACACCAAGGATTAGTACTAAGTACTAATTAGAAAAATAATAAGAAATAAGATCCTCCAAGATAGATAATAATGCTCCAAAGATAATTAATCCCAACTCCCAAAATAATGATGATGATTTAAGCTAAGTAAAGAGTGTTCTAAGCTCCATGTTCTTTAATTCCTTCAATTAATAAAGATATTAATGTAGTAAGATTTTAATGAAGTGAAAATATAAGAAAGAATGTTAGAAAGATTTGATGATGGTGGTCTAAGTGATCTCATGGCTAAGGGGGGTATTTATAATGGGTTTGGGCAACTTTGTAGTTCATTAGATTGTATGAAAAAGAGTGTTAGGAGTATAGAAGAAGATTAACTTGTGTAAGTGATTTAGAGTGTGTAAGTGAATGTGTAAGAGTTGGAGTGTGTTAGTGAATGTGTAAGAGTTTGGAGTGTAGAAGAAGGTTAGCTTGTGTATGGAAATGGTGATAGCTTGTGTAAGTGATGAACATCATCATGGGTTACCATAGAAAGGATTTTGGTTCATCAAAATTTTGTTCTAATATGTACAAGTGAATATACTTTAAAATAATGGGTAAGTTTGATCATGAAAATATGTAGTTTATTTAAAATTTTGCTTAAACTATACTTAATGTTAATAATAAAAATACGACTCATTTTTATGTATAAAATAATTATATCAAAATTATAAGGTTAAATAATAAGTAGTAATGTTAATTTAAGGAAGAAAGTTAAAAAGTAACGTTTTACAAAATCGTGAATATAATAATAAAAACTTACTTTTCGTACTATAAAATAATAAAATAATATTTTAGTGCTTATAAAAAGATTTTAAACAAAATACTATTTTAAAGTTTAATATTTGAAAGAAATTACAAAATCGGAAAAGATTTAGGAATTAAAGATGGTTTGAAATGGATAATCAAAGGATTAGAGATTTGATTTGAAAATTCAGAATAATTTAATCGGAAGATTAATATTAAGAATTTTGAGTCTGTTACAACTCTTTCCCCCTTAAGATAGTTTCGTCCCGAAACTAGAACTTACAGAAAAGATTAGGGTATCGCTCGTTGATGTCTGCCTCCTTCTCCCAAATAGCTTCCTCACTCTATGGTTTGACCACAAAACCTTGACCAGTGGAATCCTAGAGTTTCTCAATTCTTTGACTCGTGTATCCAAAATCTGATAGGTCTCTCCTCATAGGCTAAGGACTCATTGATCTGAAGGGGTTCATGAATATACTTCCTCAACTATGAAACATGGAACACATAATGAACTTTTACCAAACTGATGGCAAAGGCAACTAATAACCAACTTCTCTAACTCTTCTTAGAATTTCAAAAACGTCTAATAAATTTCAGACTTACCTTTCCTCTTTCTTTTAACTCAAAAACATTTGTCTTATTTCCCTCAACTCTATAGATTAACTCAATAATCTCCGGTTTCTGAAGTTGTGCGTCATTGATATGGTCAAACAAAGTTTGTATGTATGGTCATCGCTCCCAAATACCGTCTAACCTCATGTCGGTTACAAATCTCTAATCTCAAACTCTGCATTTCACGGTAAAACTCCCAAGGTACAGATTCGACACTCTCTGTCTCCTCCTCAAAACATAAGACAACTTGTTCACCTTCCTAGGGTGGTATAAAATTTCAAGACATAATCCTAATAACTCAAGCCATAGCCTTGGGCGCATGTTAAAAATCCTTCTGGTTGAAGACATACCTCAAGTTTTGAAGATCGTTGTAGATCTTATACGGTAGCCCATACAAATAATGTCTCCGCAACTTTAGAGCAAGGATTACTACAACAACTTTAATGTCGTGCAATGGGTAATTCACCTCACGTGGCCTCAATTGCCTCGATGGATAAGCTATGACATTTATATCTTGCATAAGTACACATCCCATACCTTTAAATGAAGTATCCAATAGACCTTGAATTGTTTGCTACAATCATGCACTATCAATACATGAGCAGTAGTGATTCTCCTCTGTGATTCCTCAAAAGCAATCGTGTACCTCTTACTTTATTAAAATCGAATTCTTTTCTTCAACAACTCAAACATGGGACGAGTAACCTTAGAGAAATTCTCAACATATTTCCTATAGTAACCAGCAAAACCAAAAAAGCGTCGAACTTCAGTTACATTCCTCGGAATCGACAATTGGTTATCGTCTTAATCTTCTCCAGATCCATAGAAATTCCATCCTCAGACACAATATGACCCAGAAAAAAATACTATTTCCTCAAGCCAAAACTCGTACTTAATAAATTTTCCTAAATATTTTTTTTTTCCTCCAAGTTTTAGCATAATCCTTAAATGTTCCTCATGTTCCTCCATTTTTCTCGAATATACCAAAATTTCATAAAAACTATAAACTTATCCTAATAAGGACGAATGTATCTCTGCATCAAATCCATAAACATTGTTGGCGTATTTGTTACCCCAAATGACATCACCGAAACTCATAAAGTCCATAACTGACGCAGTCTTTAGAATGCCATTCTCGGCTATCCTTGATTGATGATACCTAGATCTCAAATAAATCATAGAAAACTCTTGAGTTCCTAACTTCTAACTAGTCGAAAATATCATCTATCCTAAACAAAGGGTAACTGTTCTTGATGGTAATCTTGTTAATCTCCGTGTAGTCAATGCACAACCTCATTGTACCATCATTTTACTAACAAATAAAACAGGGGCTCTCCAAGGCGACACATTACTGTGAATAAAACTCTCTTTTTTTTTTATTTTTTTTTTCCTAGTAACTCATCCACTACTTCTATAATTTAGTGAACTCGACTAGGATAAAATGGTACAAAGTCTTGGACATAAAGATAACATCATAAATCCGATCAATATGGAAATCAACAACTCTCCTCGGGTGTAAACAAGGTAAATCCTTAAGATAAACATTAGGATATTCACTAACAATCGGGGTTTCGCCAAGAATCAATTTGGCTTTATCCTTACTACTGGAAATAAAACACATGCACGTATCTCTCATCTCTATACTTACTCATCTTAATGGCTTGAACGACATAAGTGGTTTGAACAGGGGACACATATTTGTTCAAAATCAAGCCCTCATCTCCTTGAGTTTTAACCCAAACAATCTTGTCCTTTAAAAAAAAAATCTCCACATGATGACGTCTCTAAAAATCCATACCCAAAATAATATCATAAGTACCCAATTCAAACACTATCAAGTCGACAGTAGATGATGATCTAAAATCTTAAGAGGAAAGCGGGAAAGATACAGTCACATAGGAATGGTGAACCGATAGGTGAATAAATTTGGGGATTGAATTTCAAAGGTTTGAAAGACGGAGGATTTGTGAAGAAAAGAGGTAGAGATAAAAGATCGGTCAACCTTAGAATCAAAAAGAATATGAATGGAAAAATTTTCTATGAGAAAATTATCAGAAATAACTTTAACTTCGAAGTCTTCATTCACGTTAACTGTTATTCCAATTGTCAAATCCTAGACTCCTGAGTGAGGGAATATTATAATCTTCCGTCATCTCAAATGAAATTCAAACATGTGGTCAATATCACATTAACATAATTATAACATGTAATCTACACATGGTCATAAAAGCACAAAAGTAAAAAATTTGAAAAAAAAAAAAAAGGTTATTTGGAAAAAGAAAAAACATCTTTTTTTTTTTCTTTTTTTTGAAAATGTCGGCTATCGAGAACATTCTTTTACATGGAACCGAAGTTCCGGGATTCGATTAACCTGGCTCTGATACCACGTGTAACAAGAGAGGCAATCTCGATGCATAATTAACATTTAATAATAATGTTTAATACAAAAAAATATTGTGGAAGTCTCAAAATGCCGAATTGTTAAAAACTTTAAATCATAAAACTAAAACTGTTTAAAACAAAAGTAAAATATTACCTCTGATAAGAAATATTGTTTGCTCAAAAAGAAAAAAAAATACATCATCATCAAGTGATCAATAAAGATACAAAAAGCAGCTAAGTTCTCGATAAATAGTAATTGCTGCGGCTTGGATCGGAACCTGAACTAAATCCTGCAAAATGCTGCCATCCATGATACGGATGACAGCCGATTGAATCGGTCAGCGCTTAACGCCGAGCATAACTTCCTATCCAGCTCAAAATACGGAAATTATACGCTACATTTACAAAATAATAATTTAAGTACGAACTTATACTTAATTGACACCACCGTATATTTTTACCATGTTCTTTTTCTGTTACATACTTTTAAGTCATTAAGATACCATTCTCGATCTTGACAGAAGTACGTTACTGCCACTTATACAATTCGGTAATCTTAACACTTGAGTAAGTTCATTTGGTTAATACTCATAACCGTACCATGCATCATAGCATCAACACTAATCAAGTTTATCAGTGATCAACAAGCACATCAATATGACACCTGATATATGTAAGGGTCTAGTTAGGTGAGAACCGTAGTCCTAAACCCTAACTGTGGTGGGAGTCGTCACCCCTCCAATACAATATTTATGCTCGAGCTCTACAGGATAGGTAGCGAACCCCCTGTCTTACACCGCATTTTACGTGCCGGCCAACACGGACGCCGGGATTTTACATGCCGGTCCATGGTTCGACATTACCTTACTATCAGGGTCATTCAATCAATACATTTCACACAAGTACATCACATTTTTATTACTTCAAGTTGACTTTGAATTTGAATTTGACCAACCTAAGTGGTAACTTCATTTATTTAATATAATTCTTAATCATAACGTTTAATTCACCTTTACGTCTTTATATGTTCATTACTTAATTTTTACACATTAAATTTTATCTATAACTTTATTTTAATAGTTCACTAAATTCACACTAATAACTTAATATTTTATTAATAGTCTCCAAATTAGTATTTTCCACAAGTAGCTACTAAAATCTATTTCTCTTGAAATAAGTTCCCAAAATCAAAATTTCCATCTTAAAAAAAAATAAAACTTTATTCTCCTCACAAAATCAAACATTCTAATTAAAATTCAAGTTAAACTGCAACCTTTGGATAAGTTTTCAAAATTCAACAAGTTAACCCAAAAATAATTATTTCAAGTTTGGAAAAACAAGTAAACTTATTAGATTCGCGAAAATCAACATTCTAGTATAAAACAAATAAAACTTATAATTTCACCAAAAAATCAATATTTCACATAGTTTAAGAACAAGTTTAAAAAAATACTTTTACATCTTTTTATATAAATTTTGGTCAAGTAGTTAGCAGATAAAATATTATTTTGTACTAAATAATTAAATGTCACAAAAGTTATTATTATTATTTTTTTTTAATTATGAAATCTCATATATTCAAGAAAATCACTTCAATATTTAATAACTTATAAAGCTTTCTCAAAAATAACTTTTAAGATTTTATTTTAATATCATCACAAAATAGCTTATAATAATATAAAAAAGAATAAATCAAACTCTTTTTCTTTTAATATGGTAATGGTCGAATGGCCTATAAGTATTTCGGGGCCTTTTTTTTCACTAATGAAACAACTTCATTTAATTTATTATAGTAAATTCAAGGTTTAAATAATTAACATAACCACTAAAAAAAACAAATAAAAAAAAAATAAAAACTTTACACAATAACTTAGAAATTTACTATAACTTTAAGGATAAACTTAAATCTCATAATAAAGTATAATAACAATATTTTTAATATAATCATACTTAGTAAAATACGTTCATAAAATAACTTACTACCTTATAAACTAGTTTGAAGGATAACATAAACATATTAATACAAAATTCTAACATAAAATACATTCTTAAATATAATATCATTTCTAATGTAACACATAACTCATAAATATACTAGTACTAGTTTATAACATGAATCATGCTTAATATCACTAGAATATAATTTTGCACTCAACTTCCTAAACTTGTTCAAAGACTATTAGATTAACATATTAAATATACTTTTAGCATACACATACTTAATATAATCTTGATCATAATTTCATTAAACTAACTTCCACTAAAATATATCAACATATTTCATACTTTGCATATTATAAAGTAAATATAATGTAAAATTCCACAAAAAGAAGAGGGTAAGAAGTTATACCATACTAACACCAAGGATTAGTACTAAGTACTAATTAGAAAAATAATAAGAAATAAGATCCTCCAAGATAGATAATAATGCTCCAAAGATAATTAATCCCAACTCCCAAAATAATGATGATGATTTAAGCTAAGTAAAGAGTGTTCTAAGCTCCATGTTCTTTAATTCCTTCAATTAATAAAGATATTAATGTAGTAAGATTTTAATGATGTGAAAATATAAGAAAGAATGTTAGAAAGATTTGATGATGGTGGTCTAAGTGATCTCATGGCTAAGGGGGGTATTTATAATGGGTTTGGGCAACTTTGTAGTTCATTAGATTGTATGAAAAAGAGTGTTAGGAGTATAGAAGAATATTAACTTGTGTAAGTGATTTAGAGTGTGTAAGTGAATGTGTAAGAGTTTGGAGTGCAGAAAAAGGTTAGCTTATGTAAGGAAATGGTGATAGCTTGTGTAAGTGATGAACATCATCATGGGTTACCATAGAAAGGATTTTGGTTCATCAAAATTTTGTTCTAATATGTACAAGTGAATATACTTTAAAATAATGGGTAAATTTGATCATGAAAATATGTAGTTTATTTAAAATTTTGCTTAAACTATACTTAATGTTAATAATAAAAATACGACTCATTTTTATGTATAAAATAATTATATCAAAATTATAAGGTTAAATAATAAGTAGTAATGTTAATTTAAGGAAGAAAGTTAAAAAGTAACGTTTTACAAAATCGTGAATATAATAATAAAAACTTACTTTTCGTACTATAAAATAATAAAATAATATTTTAGTGCTTATAAAAAGATTTTAAACAAAATACTATTTTAAAGTTTAATATTTGAAAGAAATTACAAAATCGGAAAAGATTTAGGAATTAAAGATGGTTTGAAATGGATAATCAAAGGATTAGAGATTTGATTTGAAAATTCAGAATAATTTAATCGGAAGATTAATATTAAGAATTTTGAGTCTGTTACAACTCTTTCCCCCTTAAGATAGTTTCGTCCCGAAACTAGAACTTACAGAAAAGATTAGGGTATCGCTCGTTGATGTCTGCCTCCTTCTCCCAAATAGCTTCCTCACTCTATGGTTTGACCACAAAACCTTGACCAGTGGAATCCTAGAGTTTCTCAATTCTTTGACTCGTGTATCCAAAATCTAATAGGTCTCTCCTTATAGGCTAAGGACTCATTGATCTGAAGGGGTTCATGAATATACTTCCTCAACTATGAAACATGGAACACATAATGAACTTTTACCAAACTGATGGCAAAGGCAACTAATAACCAACTTCTCTAACTCTTCTTAGAATTTCAAAAACGTCTAATAAATTTCAGACTTACCTTTCCTCTTTCTTTTAATTCAAAAACATTTGTCTTATTTCCCTCAACTCTATAGATTAACTCAATAATCTCCGGATTCTGAAGTTGTGCGTCATTGATATGGTCAAACAAAGTTTGTATGTATGGTCATCGCTCCCAAATACCGTCTAACCTCATGTCGGTTACAAATCTCTAATCTCAAACTCTGCATTTCACGGTAAAACTCCCAAGGTACAGATTCGACACTCTCTGTCTCCTCCTCAAAATATAAGACAACTTGTTCACCTTCCTAGGGTGGTATAAAATTTCAAGACATAATCCTAATAACTCAAGCCATAGCCTTGGGCGCATGTTAAAAATCCTTCTGGTTGAAGACATACCTCAAGTTTTGAAGATCGTTGTAGATCTTATACGGTAGCCCATACAAATAATGTCTCCGCAACTTTAGAGCAAGGATTACTACAACAACTTTAATGTCGTGCAATGGGTAATTCACCTCACGTGGCCTCAATTGCCTCGATGGATAAGCTATGACATTTATATCTTGCATAAGTACACATCCCATACCTTTAAATGAAGTATCCAATAGACCTTGAATTGTTTGCTACAATCATGCACTATCAATACATGAGCAGTAGTGATTCTCCTCTGTGATTCCTCAAAAGCAATCGTGTACCTCTTACTTTATTAAAATCGAATTCTTTTCTTCAACAACTCAAACATGGGACGAGTAACCTTAGAGAAATTCTCAACATATTTCCTATAGTAACCAGCAAAACCCAAAAAGCTTCGAACTTCAGTTACATTCCTCGGAATCGACAATTGGTTATCGTCTTAATCTTCTCCAGATCCATAGAAATTCCATCCTCAGACACAATATGACCCAGAAAAAAATACTATTTCCTCAAGCCAAAACTCGTACTTAATAAATTTTCCTAAATATTTTTTTTCTCAAAGTTTTAGCATAATCCTCAAATGTTCCTCATGTTCCTCCATTTTTCTCGAATATACCAAAATTTCATAAAAACTATAAACTTATCCTAATAAGGACGAATGTATCTCTGCATCAAATCCATAAACGTTGTTGGCGTATTTGTTACCCCAAATGACATCACCGAAACTCATAAAGTCCATAACTGACGCAGTCTTTAGAATGCCATTCTCGGCTATCCTTGATTGATGATACCTAGATCTCAAATAAATCATAGAAAACTCTTGAGTTCCTAACTTCTAACTAGCCGAAAATATCATCTATCCTAAACAAAGGGTAACTGTTCTTGATGGTAATCTTGTTAATCTCCATGTAGTCAATGCACAACCTCATTGTACCATCATTTTACTAACAAATAAAACAGGGGCTCTCCAAGGCGACACATTACTGTGAATAAAACTCTCTTTTTTTATTATTTTTTTTTCCTAGTAACTCATCCACTACTTCTATAATTTAGTGAACTCGACTAGGATAAAATGGTACAAAGTCTTGGACATAAAGATAACATCATAAATCCGATCAATATGGAAATCAACAACTCTCCTCGGGGGTAAACAAGGTAAATCCTTAAGATAAACATTAGGATATTCACTAACAATCGGGGTTTCGCCAAGACTCAATTTGGCTTTATCCTTACTACTGGAAATAAAACACATGCACGTATCTCTCATCTCTATACTTAATCATCTTAATGGCTTGAACGACATAAATGGTTTGAACAGGGGACACATATTTGTTCATAATCAAGCACTCATCTCCTTGAGTTTTAACCCAAACAATCTTGTCCTTTAAAAAAAAAAATCTCCACATGATGACGTCTCTAAAAATCCATACCCAAAATAGTATCATAAGTACCCAATTCAAACACTATCAAGTCGACAGTAGATGATGATCTAAAATCTTAAGAGGAAAGCGGGAAAGATACAGTCACATAGGAATGGTGAACCGATAGGTGAATAAATTTGGGGATTGAATTTCAAAGGTTTGAAAGACGGAGGATTTGTGAAGAAAAGAGGTAGAGATAAAAGATCGGTCGACCTTAGAATCAAAAAGAATATGAATGGAAAAATTTTCTATGAGAAAATTATCAGAAATAACTTTACCTTCGAAGTCTTCATTCACGTTAACTGTTATTCCAATTGTCAAATCCTAGACTCCTGAGTGAGGGAATATTATAATCTTTCGTCATCTCAAATGAAATTTAAACATGTGGTCAATATCACATTAACATAATTATAACATGTAATCTACACATGGTCACACATGCACAAAAGTAAAAAATTTGAAAAAAAAAAAAAAAAAAAAAATGTTATCTGGAAAAAGAAAAAACATCTTCTTTTTTTTTTCTTTTTTTTTGAAAATGTCGGCTATCGAGAACATTCTTTTACATGGAACCGAAGTTCCGGGATTCGATTAACCTGGCTCTGATACCACGTGTAACAAGAGAGGCAATCTCGATACATAATTAACATTTAATAATAATGTTTAATACAAAAAAATATTGTGGAAGTCTCAAAATGCCGAATTGTTAAAAACTTTAAATCATAAAACTAAAACTGTTTAAAACAAAAGTAAAATATTACCTCTGATAAGAAATATTGTTTGCTCAAAAAGAAAAAAAATACATCATCATCAAGTGATCAATAAAGATACAAAAAGCAGCTAAGTTCTCGATAAATAGTAATTGTTGCGGCTTGGATCGGAACCTGAACTAAATCCTGCAAAATGCTGCCATCCATGATACGGATGACAGCCGATTGAATCGGTCAGCGCTTAACGCCGAGCATAACTTCCTATCCAGCTCAAAATACGGAAATTATACGCTACATTTACAAAATAATAATTTAAGTACGAACTTATACTTAATTGACACCACCGTATATTTTTACCATGTTCTTTTTCTGTTACATACTTTTAAGTCATTAAGATACCATTCTCGATCTTGACAGAAGTACGTTACTGCCACTTATACAATTCGGTAATCTTAACACTTGAGTAAGTTCATTTGGTTAATACTCATAACCGTACCATGCATCATAGCATCAACACTAATCAAGTTTATCAGTGATCAACAAGCACATCAATATGACACCTGATATATGTAAGGGTCTGGTTAGGTGAGAACCGTAGTCCTAAACCCTAACTGTGGTGGGAGTCGTCACCCCTCCAATACAATATTTATGCTCGAGCTCTACAGGATAGGTAGCGAACCCCCTGTCTTACACCGCATTTTACGTGCCGGCCAACACGGACGCCGGGATTTTACATGCCGGTCCATGGTTCGACATTACCTTACTATCAGGGTCATTCAATCAATACATTTCACACAAGTACATCACATTTTTATTACTTCAAGTTGACTTTGAATTTGAATTTGACCAACCTAAGTGGTAACTTCATTTATTTAATATAATTCTTAATCATAACGTTTAATTCACCTTTACGTCTTTATATGTTCATTACTTAATTTTTACACATTAAATTTTATCTATAACTTTATTTTAATAGTTCACTAAATTCACACTAATAACTTAATATTTTATTAATAGTCTCCAAATTAGTATTTTCCACAAGTAGCTACTAAAATCTATTTCTCTTGAAATAAGTTCCCAAAATCAAAATTTCCAACTTTAAAAAAAATAAAACTTTATTCTCCTCACAAAATCAAACATTCTAATTAAAATTCAAGTTAAACTGCAACCTTTGGATAAGTTTTCAAAATTCAACAAGTTAACCCAAAAATAATTATTTCAAGTTTGGAAAAACAAGTAAACTTATTAGATTCGCGAAAATCAACATTCTAGTATAAAACAAATAAAACTTATAATTTCACCAAAAAATCAATATTTCACATAGTTTAAGAACAAGTTTAAAAAAATACTTTTACATCTTTTTATATAAATTTTGGTCAAGTAGTTAGCAGATAAAATATTATTTTGTACTAAATAATTAAATGTCACAAAAGTTATTATTATTATTTTTTTTTAATTATGAAATCTCATATATTCAAGAAAATCACTTCAATATTTAATAACTTATAAAGCTTTCTCAAAAATAACTTTTAAGATTTTATTTTAATATCATCACAAAATAGCTTATAATAATATAAAAAAGAATAAATCAAACTCTTTTTCTTTTAATATGGTAATGGTCGAATGGCCTATAAGTATTTCGGGGCCTTTTTTTTCACTAATGAAACAACTTCATTTAATTTATTATAGTAAATTCAAGGTTTAAATAATTAACATAACCACTAAAAAAAACAAATAAAAAAAAAATAAAAACTTTACACAATAACTTAGAAATTTACTATAACTTTAATGATAAACTTAAATCTCATAATAAAGTATAATAACAATATTTTTAATATAATCATACTTAGTAAAATACGTTCATAAAATAACTTACTACCTTATAAACTAGTTTGAAGGATAACATAAACATATTAATACAAAATTCTAACATAAAATACATTCTTAAATATAATATCATTTCTAATGTAACACATAACTCATAAATATACTAGTACTAGTTTATAACATGAATCATGCTTAATATCACTAGAATATAATTTTGCACTCAACTTCCTAAACTTGTTCAAAGACTATTAGATTAACATATTAAATATACTTTTAGCATACACATACTTAATATAATCTTGATCATAATTTCATTAAACTAACTTCCACTAAAATATATCAACATATTTCATACTTTGCATATTATAAAGTAAATATAATGTAAAATTCCACAAAAAGAAGAGGGTAAGAAGTTATACCATACTAACACCAAGGATTAGTACTAAGTACTAATTAGAAAAATAATAAGAAATAAGATCCTCCAAGATAGATAATAATGCTCCAAAGATAATTAATCCCAACTCCCAAAATAATGATGATGATTTAAGCTAAGTAAAGAGTGTTCTAAGCTCCATGTTCTTTAATTCCTTCAATTAATAAAGATATTAATGTAGTAAGATTTTAATGATGTGAAAATATAAGAAAGAATGTTAGAAAGATTTGATGATGGTGGTCTAAGTGATCTCATGGCTAAGGGGGGTATTTATAATGGGTTTGGGCAACTTTGTAGTTCATTAGATTGTATGAAAAAGAGTATTAGGAGTATAGAAGAATATTAACTTGTGTAAGTGATTTAGAGTGTGTAAGTGAATGTGTAAGAGTTTGGAGTGCAGAAAAAGGTTAGCTTATGTAAGGAAATGGTGATAGCTTGTGTAAGTGATGAACATCATCATGGGTTACCATAGAAAGGATTTTGGTTCATCAAAATTTTGTTCTAATATGTACAAGTGAATATACTTTAAAATAATGGGTAAATTTGATCATGAAAATATGTAGTTTATTTAAAATTTTGCTTAAACTATACTTAATGTTAATAATAAAAATACGACTCATTTTTATGTATAAAATAATTATATCAAAATTATAAGGTTAAATAATAAGTAGTAATGTTAATTTAAGGAAGAAAGTTAAAAAGTAACGTTTTACAAAATCGTGAATATAATAATAAAAACTTACTTTTCGTACTATAAAATAATAAAATAATATTTTAGTGCTTATAAAAAGATTTTAAACAAAATACTATTTTAAAGTTTAATATTTGAAAGAAATTACAAAATCGGAAAAGATTTAGGAATTAAAGATGGTTTGAAATGGATAATCAAAGGATTAGAGATTTGATTTGAAAATTCAGAATAATTTAATCGGAAGATTAATATTAAGAATTTTGAGTCTGTTACAACTCTTTCCCCCTTAAGATAGTTTCGTCCCGAAACTAGAACTTACAGAAAAGATTAGGGTATCGCTCGTTGATGTCTGCCTCCTTCTCCCAAATAGCTTCCTCACTCTATGGTTTGACCACAAAACCTTGACCAGTGGAATCCTAGAGTTTCTCAATTCTTTGACTCGTGTATCCAAAATCTAATAGGTCTCTCCTTATAGGCTAAGGACTCATTGATCTGAAGGGGTTCATGAATATACTTCCTCAACTATGAAACATGGAACACATAATGAACTTTTACCAAACTGATGGCAAAGGCAACTAATAACCAACTTCTCTAACTCTTCTTAGAATTTCAAAAACGTCTAATAAATTTCAGACTTACCTTTCCTCTTTCTTTTAATTCAAAAACATTTGTCTTATTTCCCTCAACTCTATAGATTAACTCAATAATCTCCGGATTCTGAAGTTGTGCGTCATTGATATGGTCAAACAAAGTTTGTATGTATGGTCATCGCTCCCAAATACCGTCTAACCTCATGTCGGTTACAAATCTCTAATCTCAAACTCTGCATTTCACGGTAAAACTCCCAAGGTACAGATTCGACACTCTCTGTCTCCTCCTCAAAATATAAGACAACTTGTTCACCTTCCTAGGGTGGTATAAAATTTCAAGACATAATCCTAATAACTCAAGCCATAGCCTTGGGCGCATGTTAAAAATCCTTCTGGTTGAAGACATACCTCAAGTTTTGAAGATCGTTGTAGATCTTATACGGTAGCCCATACAAATAATGTCTCCGCAACTTTAGAGCAAGGATTACTACAACAACTTTAATGTCGTGCAATGGGTAATTCACCTCACGTGGCCTCAATTGCCTCGATGGATAAGCTATGACATTTATATCTTGCATAAGTACACATCCCATACCTTTAAATGAAGTATCCAATAGACCTTGAATTGTTTGCTACAATCATGCACTATCAATACATGAGCAGTAGTGATTCTCCTCTGTGATTCCTCAAAAGCAATCGTGTACCTCTTACTTTATTAAAATCGAATTCTTTTCTTCAACAACTCAAACATGGGACGAGTAACCTTAGAGAAATTCTCAACATATTTCCTATAGTAACCAGCAAAACCCAAAAAGCTTCGAACTTCAGTTACATTCCTCGGAATCGACAATTGGTTATCGTCTTAATCTTCTCCAGATCCATAGAAATTCCATCCTCAGACACAATATGACCCAGAAAAAAATACTATTTCCTCAAGCCAAAACTCGTACTTAATAAATTTTCCTAAATATTTTTTTTCTCAAAGTTTTAGCATAATCCTCAAATGTTCCTCATGTTCCTCCATTTTTCTCGAATATACCAAAATTTCATAAAAACTATAAACTTATCCTAATAAGGACGAATGTATCTCTGCATCAAATCCATAAACGTTGTTGGCGTATTTGTTACCCCAAATGACATCACCGAAACTCATAAAGTCCATAACTGACGCAGTCTTTAGAATGCCATTCTCGGCTATCCTTGATTGATGATACCTAGATCTCAAATAAATCATAGAAAACTCTTGAGTTCCTAACTTCTAACTAGCCGAAAATATCATCTATCCTAAACAAAGGGTAACTGTTCTTGATGGTAATCTTGTTAATCTCCATGTAGTCAATGCACAACCTCATTGTACCATCATTTTACTAACAAATAAAACAGGGGCTCTCCAAGGCGACACATTACTGTGAATAAAACTCTCTTTTTTTATTATTTTTTTTTTCCTAGTAACTCATCCACTACTTCTATAATTTAGTGAACTCGACTAGGATAAAATGGTACAAAGTCTTGGACATAAAGATAACATCATAAATCCGATCAATATGGAAATCAACAACTCTCCTCGGGGGTAAACAAGGTAAATCCTTAAGATAAACATTAGGATATTCACTAACAATCGGGGTTTCGCCAAGACTCAATTTGGCTTTATCCTTACTACTGGAAATAAAACACATGCACGTATCTCTCATCTCTATACTTAATCATCTTAATGGCTTGAACGACATAAATGGTTTGAACAGGGGACACATATTTGTTCATAATCAAGCACTCATCTCCTTGAGTTTTAACCCAAACAATCTTGTCCTTTAAAAAAAAAAATCTCCACATGATGACGTCTCTAAAAATCCATACCCAAAATAGTATCATAAGTACCCAATTCAAACACTATCAAGTCGACAGTAGATGATGATCTAAAATCTTAAGAGGAAAGCGGGAAAGATACAGTCACATAGGAATGGTGAACCGATAGGTGAATAAATTTGGGGATTGAATTTCAAAGGTTTGAAAGACGGAGGATTTGTGAAGAAAAGAGGTAGAGATAAAAGATCGGTCGACCTTAGAATCAAAAAGAATATGAATGGAAAAATTTTCTATGAGAAAATTATCAGAAATAACTTTACCTTCGAAGTCTTCATTCACGTTAACTGTTATTCCAATTGTCAAATCCTAGACTCCTGAGTGAGGGAATATTATAATCTTTCGTCATCTCAAATGAAATTTAAACATGTGGTCAATATCACATTAACATAATTATAACATGTAATCTACACATGGTCACACATGCACAAAAGTAAAAAATTTGAAAAAAAAAAAAAAAAAAAAAAAATGTTATCTGGAAAAAGAAAAAACATCTTCTTTTTTTTTTCTTTTTTTTTGAAAATGTCGGCTATCGAGAACATTCTTTTACATGGAACCGAAGTTCCGGGATTCGATTAACCTGGCTTTGATACCACGTGTAACAAGAGAGGCAATCTCGATACATAATTAACATTTAATAATAATGTTTAATACAAAAAAATATTGTGGAAGTCTTAAAATGCCGAATTGTTAAAAACTTTAAATCATAAAACTAAAACTGTTTAAAACAAAAGTAAAATATTACCTCTGATAAGAAATATTGTTTGCTCAAAAAGAAAAAAAAATACATCATCATCAAGTGATCAATAAAGATACAAAAAGCAGCTAAGTTCTCGATAAATAGTAATTGCTGCGGCTTGGATCGGAACCTGAACTAAATCCTGCAAAATGCTGCCATCCATGATACGGATGACAGCCGATTGAATCGGTCAGCGCTTAACGCCGAGCATAACTTCCTATCCAGCTCAAAATACGGAAATTATACGCTACATTTACAAAATAATAATTTAAGTACGAACTTATACTTAATTGACACCACCGTATATTTTTACCATGTTCTTTTTCTGTTACATACTTTTAAGTCATTAAGATACCATTCTCGATCTTGACAGAAGTACGTTACTGCCACTTATACAATTCGGTAATCTTAACACTTGAGTAAGTTCATTTGGTTAATACTCATAACCGTACCATGCATCATAGCATCAACACTAATCAAGTTTATCAGTGATCAACAAGCACATCAATATGACACCTGATATATGTAAGGGTCTGGTTAGGTGAGAACCGTAGTCCTAAACCCTAACTGTGGTGGGAGTCGTCACCCCTCCAATACAATATTTATGCTCGAGCTCTACAGGATAGGTAGCGAACCCCCTGTCTTACACCGCATTTTACGTGCCGGCCAACACGGACGCCGGGATTTTACATGCCGGTCCATGGTTCGACATTACCTTACTATCAGGGTCATTCAATCAATACATTTCACACAAGTACATCACATTTTTATTACTTCAAGTTGACTTTGAATTTGAATTTGACCAACCTAAGTGGTAACTTCATTTATTTAATATAATTCTTAATCATAACGTTTAATTCACCTTTACGTCTTTATATGTTCATTACTTAATTTTTACACATTAAATTTTATCTATAACTTTATTTTAATAGTTCACTAAATTCACACTAATAACTTAATATTTTATTAATAGTCTCCAAATTAGTATTTTCCACAAGTAGCTACTAAAATCTATTTCTCTTGAAATAAGTTCCCAAAATCAAAATTTCCAACTTTAAAAAAAATAAAACTTTATTCTCCTCACAAAATCAAACATTCTAATTAAAATTCAAGTTAAACTGCAACCTTTGGATATATCAAACATTCTCCTCACATCAATATATACCAAATATTTTTGTGTGCCACGTTTTGTGCAAAACAAACCAAGGTTGAACTACTTTATGCGCAAAAGTTCAAAAAACGATTAAAAACCCTTAATATTGCAACTTAACACGTAATTTCATGCATATGACTATGATTTTCAATTCTAATCACTTCTACACAATAATGTATACCAAAAAGTGTTGTGTGCTAAGTTTCGTGCAAAACAAACCACGTTTGAGCATCTTTATGCGCAAAATTGCCAAAAACGCTTAAAAACCCTTTAAATCGCAACGTAACACGTAATATCTAGCATATGACTATGATTTAAAATTCTAACCACTTCAAAACAATAATATAAACCAAATAGTGTTGTGTGCCAAGTTTCATGCAAAACAAACCATGTTTGAGCTACTTTATGCGCAAAAGTGCCAAAAATGCTTAAAAACCCTTAAAAATCGCAACTTAACACGTAATTTCTAGCATATGACTATGATTTTCAATTCAAAATACTTCAACACAATAATATATACCAAAAAGTGTTGTGTGCGAGGTTTCGTGCAACACAAACCAAGTTTGAGCTACTTTATGAGCAAAAGTGCAAAAAACGCTTTAAAACCGTTAAAATCGCAACTTAACACGTAATTTGTAGCATATGACTATGATTTTCAATTCTAACCACTTCAAAACAACAATATATACCATATAGTGTTGTGTGCCAAGTTTCGTGCAAAACAAACCAAGTTTGAGATACTTTATACGCAAAAGTGCGAAATAGGCTTAAAAACCAATAGAATCGCAACTTAACACGTAATTTGTAGCATATGACTATGATTTTCAATTGTAACCACTTCATCATAATAATATATACCAAAAAGTGTTGTGTGCCAAGTTTCGTGCAAAACAAACCACGTTTGAGCTTTTTTATGCGCAAAAGTGCCAAAAACGCTTAAAAACCCTTAAAATTGCAACGTAACACGTAATATCTAGCATATGACTATGAGATTCAATTCTAACCACTTCAGCACAATAATATATACCAAAACGTGTTGTGTGCGAGGTTTCGTGCAAAAAAAAACCAAGTTTGAGCTACTTTATGAGAAAAAGTGCAAAAAACGCTTAAAAACCCTTAAAATCGCAACTTAACACGTAATTTCTAGCATAGGACTATGATTTTCAATTCAAACCACTTCAAAACAATAATATATACCAAAAAGTTTTGTGTACGAGGTTTCGTGAAAAACAAACCATGTTTGAGATACTTTATGCGCAAATGTGCCAAAAATGCTTAAAAACCCTTAAAATCGCAACTTAACACGTAATTTCTAGCATAGGACTATGATTTTCAATTCAAACCACTTCAAAACAATAATATATACCAAAAATTGTTGTGTGCGAGGTTTCGTGCAAAACAAACCAAGTTTGAGCTACTTTATGAGCAAAAGTGCAAAAAACGCTTAAAAACCCTTAAAATCGCAACTTAACACGTAATTTGTAGCATATGACTATGATTTTCAATTCTAACAACTTCAAAACAGTAATATATACGAAATAGTGTTGTGTGCCAAGTTTCGTACAATACGAACCAAGTTTGAGCTACTTTATGCGCAAAAGTGCCAAATAGGCTAAAAAACCAATAGAATCGCAACTTAACACGTAATTTGTAGCATATGACTATGATTTTCAATTGTAACCACTTCATCATAATAATATATACCAAAAAGTGTTGTTTGCCAAGTTTCGTGCAAAACAAACCACGTTTGAGCTTTTTTATGCGCAAAAATGCCAAAAACGCTTAAAAACACTTAAAATTGCAACGTATCACGTAATATCTAGCATATGACTACGAGTTTCAATTATAACCACTTCAGCACAATAATATATACCAAAAAGTGTTGTGTGCCAAGTTTCGTGCAAAACAAACCAAGTTTGAGTTACTCTATGCGCAAAAGTGCAAAAAATGCTTATAAACCCTTAAAATCGCAACTTAACACGTAATTTGTAGCATATGACTATGATTTTCAATTCAAACCACTTCAACACAATAATATATACCAAAAAGTGTTGTGTGCGAGGTTTCGTGCAAAAAAACCAAGTTTGAGCTACTTTATGAGCAAAAGTACAAAAAACGCTTAAAAACCCTTAAAATCGCAACTTAACACTTAATTTGTAGCATATGACTATGATTTTTAATTCTAACCACTTCAAAAAATTAATATAAACCAAATAGTGTTATGTGCCAAGTTTTGTGCAAAACAAACCATGTCTAAGCTACTTTATGCGCAAAAGTGCCAAAAATGCTTAAAAACCCTTAAAATTGCAACTTAAAACATAATTTCTAGCATATGACTATGATTTTCAATTCAAACCACTTCAACACAATAATATATACCAAAAAGTGTTGTGTACGAGGTTTCGTGAAAAACAAACCATGTTTGAGATACTTTATGCGCAAATGTGCCAAAAATGCTTAAAAACCCTTAAAATCGCAACTTAACACGTAATTTCTAGCATAGGACTATGATTTTCAATTCAAACCACTTCAAAACAATAATATATACCAAAAAGTGTTGTGTGCGAGGTTTCGTGCAAAACAAACCAAGTTTGAGCTACTTTATGAGCAAAAGTGCAAAAAACGCTTAAAAACCCTTAAAATCGCAACTTAACACGTAATTTGTAGCATATGACAATGATTTTCAATTCTAACAACTTCAAAACAGTAATATATACGAAATAGTGTTGTGTGCCAAGTTTCGTACAATACAAACCAAGTTTGAGCTACTTTATGCGCAAAAGTGCCAAATAGGCTAAAAAACCAATAGAATCGCAACTTAACACGTAATTTGTAGCATATGACTATGATTTTCAATTGTAACCACTTCATCATAATAATATATACCAAAAAGTGTTGTTTGCCAAGTTTCGTGCAAAACAAACCACGTTTGAGCTTTTTTATGCGCAAAAATGCCAAAAACGCTTAAAAACACTTAAAATTGCAACGTATCACGTAATATCTAGCATATGACTACGAGTTTCAATTATAACCACTTCAGCACAATAATATATACCAAAAAGTGTTGTGTGCCAAGTTTCGTGCAAAACAAACCAAGTTTGAGTTACTCTATGCGCAAAAGTGCAAAAAATGCTTATAAACCCTTAAAATCGCAACTTAACACGTAATTTGTAGCATATGACTATGATTTTCAATTCAAACCACTTCAACACAATAATATATACCAAAAAGTGTTGTGTGCGAGGTTTCGTGCAAAAAAAACCAAGTTTGAGCTACTTTATGAGCAAAAGTACAAAAAACGCTTAAAAACCCTTAAAATCGCAACTTAACACTTAATTTGTAGCATATGACTATGATTTTTAATTCTAACCACTTCAAAACAATAATATAAACCAAATAGTGTTATGTGCCAAGTTTCGTGCAAAACAAACCATGTCTAAGCTACTTTATGCGCAAAAGTGCCAAAAATGCTTAAAAACCCTTAAAATTGCAACTTAAAACATAATTTCTAGCATATGACTATGATTTTCAATTCAAACCACTTCAACACAATAATATATACCAAAAAGTGTTGTGTGCGAGGTTTCGTGCAAAACAAACCAAGTTTGAGCTACTTTATGAGCAAAAGTGCAAAAAACGCTTAAAAACCCTTAAAATCGCAACTTAACACGTAATTTGTAGCATATGACTATGATTTTCAATTCTAACAACTTCAAAACAATAATATATACCAAATAGTGTTGTGTGCCAAGTTTCGTGCAAAACAAACCAAGTTTGAGCTACTTTATGCGCAAAAGTGCCAAATAGGATT
Organism: Amaranthus tricolor; assembly: GCF_026212465.1. NCBI lineage: Eukaryota > Viridiplantae > Streptophyta > Magnoliopsida > Caryophyllales > Amaranthaceae > Amaranthus > Amaranthus tricolor. The sequence continues at coordinate 21,916,061 of NC_080053.1, forward strand.
AAAAACCAATAGAATCGCAACTTAACACGTAATTTGTAGCATATGACTATGATTTTCAAATGTAATCACTTCATCATAATATTATATACCAAAAAGTGTTGTGTGCCAAGTTTCGTGCAAAACAAACCATGTTTGAGCTTCTTTATGCGCAAAAATGCCAAAAACACTTAAAAATCCTTAAAATTGTAACGTAACACGTAATATCTAGCATATTACTATGAGTTTCAAATCTAACCACTTCAGCACAATAATATATACCAAAAAGTGTTGTGTGCCATGTTTCGTGCAAAACAAACCATGTTTGAGCTACTTTATGCGCAAAATTGCCAAAAATGCTTAAAAACCCTTAAAAATCGCAACTTAACAAGTAATTTCTAGCATATGACTATGATTTTCAATTCAAACTACTTCAACACAATAATATATACCAAAAAGTGTTGTGTGCGAGGTTTCGTGCAAAACAAACCAAGTTTGAGCTACTTTATGAGCAAAAGTGCAAAAAACGCTTAAAAACCCTTAAAATCGCAACTTAACACGTAATTTGTAGCATATGACTATGATTTTCAATTCTAACCACTTCAAGACAATAATATATACCGAATAGTGTTGTGAGCAATTTTCGTGCAAAACAAACCAAGTTTGAGCTACTTTATGCGCAAAAAGTGCCAAATAGGCTTAAAAAACCCATAGAATCGCACCTTAACACGTAATTTGTAGCACATGACTATGATTTTAAATTCTAACCACTTCAACACAATAATATATACCTAATATTTTTGTGTGCCACGTTTTGTGCAAAACAAACCAAGGTTGAACTACTTTATGCGCAAAAGTTCAAAAAAACGATTAAAAACCCTTAATATTGCAACTTAACACGTAATTTCTTGCATATGACTATGATTTTCAATTCTAATCACTTCAACACAATAATATATACCAAAAAGTGTTGTGTGCTAAGTTTCGTGCAAAACAAACCACGTTTGAGCTTCTTTATGCGCAAAATTGCCAAAAACGCTTAAAAACCCTTTAAATCGCAACGTAACACGTAATATCTAGCATATGACTATGATTTAAAATTCTAACCACTTCAAAACAATAATATAAACCAAATAGTGTTATGTGCCAAGTTTCATGCAAAACAAACCATGTTTGAGCTACTTTATGCGCAAAAGTGCCAAAATTGCTTAAAAACCCTTAAAAATCGCAACTTAACAAGTAATTTCTAGCATATGACTATGATTTTCAATTCAAACCACTTCAACACAATAATATATACCAAAAAGTGTTGTGTGCGAGGTTTCGTGCAAAACAAACCAAGTTTGAGCTACTTTATGAGCAAAAGTGCAAAAAACGCTTAAAAACCCTTAAAATCGCAACATAACACGTAATTTGTAGCATATGACTATGATTTTCAATTCTAACCACTTCAAAACAATAATATATACCATATAGTGTTGTGTGCCAAGTTTCGTGCAAAAAAAAACCAAGTTTGAGATACTTTATACGCAAAAGTGCGAAATAGGCTTAAAAACCAATAGAATCGCAACTTAACACGTAATTTGTAGCATATGACTATGATTTTCAATTGTAACCACTTCATCATAATAATATATACCAAAAAGTGTTGTGTGCCATGTTTCGTGTAAAACAAACCACGTTTGAGCTTTTTTATGCGCAAAAGTGCCAAAAACGCTTAAAAACCCTTAAAATTGCAACGTAACACGTAATATCTAGCATATGACTATGAGTTTCAATTCTAACCACTTCAGCACAATAATATATACCAAAAAGTGTTGTGTGCCAAGTTTCGTGCAAAACAAACCAAGTTTGAGCTACTTTATGCGCAAAAGTGCAAAAAATGCTTATAAACACTTAAAATCGTAACTTAACACGTAATTTCTAGCGTATGACTATGATTTTCAATTCAAACCACTTCAACACAATAATATATACCAAAACGTGTTGTGTACGAGGTTTCGTGCAAAAAAAACCAAGTGTGAGCTACTTTATGAGAAAAAGTACAAAAAACGCTTAAAAACCCTTAAAATTGCAACTTTACACTTAATTTGTAGCATATGACTATGATTTTCAATTCTAACCACTTCAAAACAATAATAAAAACAAAAATAGTGTTGTGTGCCAAGTTTCGTGCAAAACAAACCATGCTTGAGCTACTTTATGCGCAAAAGTGCCAAAAATGCTTAAAAACCCTTAAAATCGCAACTTAACACGTAATTTGTAGCATATGACTATGATTTTAAATTCAAACCACTTCAACACAATAATATATACCAAAAAGTGTTGTGTGCGAGGTTTCGTGCAAAACAAACCAAGTTTGAGCTACTTTATGAGCAAAAGTGCAAAAAACGCTTAAAAACCCTGAAAATCGCAACTTAACACGTAATTTGTAGCATATGACTATGATTTTCAATTCTAACAACTTCAAAACAATAATATATACGAAATAGTGTTGTGTGCCAAGTTTCGTACAAAACAAACCAAGTTTGAGCTACTTTATGCGCAAAAGTGCCAAATAGGCTAAAAAACCAATAGAATCGCAACTTAACACGTAATTTGTAGCATATGACTATGATTTTCAATTGTAACCACTTCATCAAAATAATATATACCAAAAAGCATTGTGTGCCAAGTTTCGTGCAAAACAAACCACGTTTGAGCTTTTTTATGCGCAAAAATGCCAAAAACGCTTAAAAACCCTTAAAATTGCAACGTAACACGTAATATCTAGCATATGACTACGAGTTTCAATTATAACCACTTCAGCACAATAATATATACCAAACAGTGTTGTGTGCCAAGTTTCGTGCAAAACAAACCAAGTTTGAGTTACTCTATGCGCAAATGTGCAAAAAATGCTTATAAACCCTTAAAATCGCAACTTAACACGTAATTTCCAGCATATGGCTATGCTATTCAATTCAAACCACTTCAACACAATAATATATACCAAAAAGTGTTGTGTGCGAGGTTTCGTGCAAAAAAACCAAGTTTGAGCTACTTTATGAGCAAAAGTACAAAAAACGCTTAAAAACCATTAAAATCGCAACTTAACACTTAATTTGTAGCATATGACTATGATTTTTAATTCTAACCACTTCAAAACAATAATATAAACCAAATAGTGTTGTGTGCCAAGTTTCGTGCAAAACAAACCATGTTTGAGCTACTTTATGCGCAAAAGTGCCAAAAATGCTTAAAAAACCCCTTAAAATCGCAACTTAAAAAAAATAATTTCTAGCATATGACAATGGTTTTCAATTCAAACCACTTCAACACAATAATATATACCAAAAAGTGTTGTGTGCGAGGTTTCGTGCAAAACAAACCAAGTTTGTAGGCTACTTTATGAGCAAAAGTGCAAAAAACGCTTAAAAACCCTTAAAAATCGCAACTTAACACGTAATTTGTAGCATATGGACTACGATTTTCAATTCTAACAACTTCAAAACAATAATATATACCAAATAGTGTTGTGTGCCAAGTTTCGTGAAAAACAAACCAAGTTTGAGCTACTTTATGCGCAAAAGTGCCAAATAGGGCTTAAAAAACCAATAGAATCGCAACTTAACACGTAATTTGTAGCATATGACTATGATTTTCAATTGTAATCACTTCATCATAATAATATATACAAAAAAAGTGTTGTGTTGGCAAGTTTCGTGCAAAACAAACCACGTTTGAGCTTCTTTATGCGCAAAAATGCCAAAAACACTTAAAAACCCTTAAAATTGTAACGTAACACGTAATATCTAGCAAATTACTATGAGTTTCAATTCTAACCACTTCAGCACAATAATATATACCAAAAAGTGTTGTGTGCCAAGTTTCGTGCAAAACAAACCAGTTTGAGCTACTTATATGCGCAAAAGTGCAAAAAATGCTTATAAACCCTTAAAATCGCTACTTAACACGTAATTTCTAGCATATGACTATGATTTTAAATTCAAACCACTTCAACAAAATAATATATACCAAAAAGTCTTGTGTGCGAGGTTTCGTGCAAAACAAACCACGTTTGAGCTACTTTGTGAGCAAGAGTGTAAAAAACGCTTAAAAAACCCTTAAAATCGCAACTTAACACATAATTGTAGCATATGGCTATGATTTTCAATTCTAACCACTTCAAGACTATAATATATACCGAATAGTGTTGTGTGCCAAGTTTCGTGGCAAAACAAACCAAGTTTGAGCTACTTTATGCGCAAAAAGTGCCAAATTGGCTTAAAAACCCAGAGAAAATCGCATCTTAACACGTAATTTGTAAGCACATGACTATGATTTTAAATTCCAACCACATCAACACAATAATATAAACGAAATATTTTTGTGTGCCACGTTTTGTGCAAAACAAACCAAGGCTGAACTACTTTATGCGCAAAAGTTCAAAAAACGATTAAAAATCCTTAATATTGCAACTTAACACGTAATTTCTTGCATATGACTATGATTTTCAATTCTAATCACTTCTACACAATAATATATACCAAAAAGTGTTGTGTGCCAAGTTTCGTGCAAAACAAACCATGTTTGAGCTATTTTATGCGCAAAAGTGCCAAAAACGCTTAAAAACCCTAAAAATCGCAACTTAACACGTAATTGGTAGCATATGACAATGATTTTTCAATTTCTAACCACTTCAACATAATAATATATACCAAAAAGTGTTGTGTGCCATATTTCGTGCAAAAACAAACCAAGTTTGAGTACTTTATGTGCAAAGTGCTAAAAACGCTTAAAAACCCTTAAAATCCCAACTTAACACGTAATTTGTAGCTTATGACTATGATTTTCAATTCTCCACAACTTCAACACAATATTATATACCAAATAGTTTTGTGTGCCACGTTTTGTGCAAAACAAACGAAGGTTGAACTACTTTATGTGCAAAAGTTCAAAAAACGATTAAAAACCCTTAATATTGCAACTTAACACGTAATTTCTTGCATATGACTATGATTTTTAATTCTAATCACTTCAACATCAATAATATATACCAAAAAGTGTTGTCTACCAAGTTTTGTGCAAAACAAACCCACGTTTCAGCTACTTTATGAGCAAAAGTACAAAAAACGCTTAAAAAACCCTTAAAATCGCAACTTAACACTTAATTTGTTGCATATGACTATGATTTTTAATTCTAACCACTTCAAAACAATAATATAAACCAAATCGTGTTGTGTGCCAAGTTTCGTGCGAAACAAACCATGTTTGAGCTACTTTATGAGCAAAAGTGCAAAAAACGCTTAAAAAACCCTTAAAATCGCAACATAACACGTAATTTGTAGCATATGACTATGATTTTCAATTCTAACCAACTTCAAAACAATAATATATACCATATAGTGTTGTGTGCCAAGTTTCGTGCAAAAAAAACCAAGTTTGAGATACTTTATACGCAAAAGTGCGAAATAGGCTTAAAAACCAATAGAATCGCAACTTAACACGTAATTTGTAGCATATGACTATGATTTTCAATTGTAACCACCTTCATCATAATAATATATACCCAAAAAGTGTTGTGTGCCATGTTTCGTGGTAAAACAAACCACGTTTGAGCTTTTTTATGCGCAAAAGTGCCAAAAACGCTTAAAAACCCTTAAAATTGCAACGTAACACGTAATATCTAGCATATGACTATGAGTTTCAATTCTAACCCACTTCAGCACAATAATATATACCAAAAAGTGTTGTGTGCCAAGTTTCGTGCAAAACAAACCAAGTTTGAGCTACTTTATGCGCAAAAGTGCAAAAAAATGCTTATAAACACTTAAAATCGTAACTTAACACGTAATTTCTAGCGTATGACTATGATTTTCAATTCAAACCACTCTCAACACAATAATATATACCATAAACGTGTTGTGTACGAGGTTTCGTGCAAAAAAAAACCAAGTGTGAGCTACTTTATGAGAAAAAGTACAAAAAACGCTTAAAAACCCTTAAAATTGCAACTTAACACTTAATTTGTAGCCATATGACTATGATTTTCAATTCTAACCACTTCAAAACAATAATAAAAACAAAAATAGTGTTGTGTGCCAAGTTTCGTGCAAAACAAACCATGGCTTGAGCTACTTTATGCGCAAAAGTGCCAAAAATGCTTAAAAACCCTTAAAATCGCAACTTAACACGTAATTTGTAGCATATGACTATGATTTTAAATTCAAACCACTTCAACACAATAATATATACCAAAAAAGTGTTTGTGTGCGAGGTTTCGTGCAAAACAAACCAAGTTTGAGCTACTTTATGAGCAAAAAGTGCGAAAAAACGCTTAAAAACCCTGAAAATCGCAACTTAACACGTAATTTGTAGCATATGACTATGATTTTCAATTCTAACAACTTCAAAACAATAATATATACGAAATAGTGTTGTGTGCCAAGTTTCGTACAAAACAAACCAAGTTTGAGCCTACTTTATGCCGCAAAAGTGCCAAATAGGCTAAAAAAACCAATAGAATCGCAACTTAACACGTAATTTGTAGCATATGACTATGATTTTCAATTGTAACCACTTCATCATAATAATATATACCAAAAAGCATTTGTGTGCCAAGTTTCGTGCAAAACAAACCACGTTTGAGCTTTTTTATGCGCAAAAAATGCCAAAAACCGCTTAAAAAACCCTTAAAATTGCAACGTTACACGTAATATCTAGCATATGACTACGAGTTTCAATTATAACCACTTCAAGCACAATAATATATACCAAACAGTGTTATGTGCCAAGTTTCGTGCAAAACAAACCAAGTTTGAGTTAGCTCTATGCGCAAATGTGCAAAAAATGCTTATAAAACCCTTAAAATCGCAACTTAACACGTAATTTTCTAGCATATGGCTATTGCTATTCAATTCAAACCACTTCAACACAATAATATATACCAAAAAGTGTTGTGTGCGAGGTTTCGTGCAAAAAAAACCAAGTTTGAGCTACTTTATGAGCAAAAGTACAAAAAAACGCTTAAAAAACCATTAAATTCGCAACTTAACACTTAATTTGTAGCATATGACTATGATTTTTAATTCTAACCACTTCAAAACAATAATATAAACCAAATAGTGTTGTGTACCAAGTTTCGTGCAAAACAAACCATGTTTGAGCTACTTTATGCGCAAAAGTGGCCAAAAATGCTTAAAAAAAACCCTTAAATCGCAACTTAAAAAATAATTTCTAGCATATGACAATGGTTTTCAATTCAAACCACTTCAACACAATAATAATACCAAAAAGTGTTGTGTGCGAGGTTTCGTGCAAAACAAACCAAGTTTGAGCTACTTTATGAGCAAAAGTGCAAAAAACGCTTAAAAAACCCTTAAAATCGACAACTTAACACGTAATTTGTAGCATATGACTATGATTTTCAATTCTAACAACTTCAAAAACAATAATATATACGAAATAGTGTTGTGTGCCAAGTTTCGTACAAAACAAACCAAGTTTGAGCTACTTTATGCGCAAAAGTGCCAAATAGGCCTAAAAAACCAATAGAATCGCAACTTAACACGTAATTTGTAGCATATGACTATGATTTTCAATTGTAACCACTTCATCATAATAATATATACCAAAAAGCATTGTGTGCCAAGTTTCGTGCAAAACAAACCACGTTTGAGCTTTTTTATGCGCAAAAATGCCAAAAACGCTTAAAAACCCTTAAAATTGCAACGTAACACGTAATATCTAGCATATGACTACGAGTTTCAATTATAACCACTTCAGCACAATAATATATACCAAACAGTGTTGTGTGCCAAGTTTCGTGCAAAACAAACCAAGTTTTGAGTTACTCTATGCGCAAATGTGCAAAAAATGCTTATAAACCCTTAAAATCGCAACTTAACACGTAATTTCCAGCATATGGCTATGCTATTCAATTCAAACCACTTCAACACAATAATATATACCAAAAAGTGTTGTGTGCGAGGTTTCGTGCAAAAAAAACCAAGTTTGAGCTACTTTATGAGCAAAAGTACAAAAAACGCTTAAAAACCATTAAAATCGCCAACTTAACACTTAATTTGTAGCATATGACTATGATTTTTAATTCTAACCACTTCAAAACAATAATATAAACCAAATAGTGTTGTGTACCAAGTTTCGTGCAAAACAAACCATGTTTGAGCTACTTTATGCGGCAAAAGTGCCAAAAATGCTTAAAAACCCTTAAAATCGCAACTTAAAAAATAATTTCTAGCATATGACAATGGTTTTCAATTCAAACCACTTCAACACAATAATATATACCAAAAAGTGTTGTGTGCGAGGTTTCGGTGCAAAACAAACCAAGTTTGAGCTACTTTATGAGCAAAAGTGCAAAAAACGCTTAAAAAACCCTTAAAATCGCAACTTAACACGTAATTTGCTAGCATATGACTACGATTTTCAATTCTAACAACTTCAAAACAATAATATATACCAAATAATGTTGTGTGCCAAGTTTCGTGAAAAACAAACCAAGTTTGAGCTACTTTTATGCGCAAAAGTACCAAATAGGCTTAAAAAACCAATAGAATCGCAACTTAACACGTAATTTGTAGCATATGACTATGATTTTCAATTGTAATCACTTCATCATAATAATATATACCAAAAAAGTGTTGTGTGGCAAGTTTCGTGCAAAAACAAACCACGTTTGAGCTTCTTTATGCGCCAAAAATGCCAAAAACACTTAAAAACCCTTAAAATTGTAACGTAACACGTAATACTCTAGCAAATTACTATGAGTTTCAATTCTAACCACTTCAGCACAAAAAATATATACCAAAAAGTGTTGTGTGCCAAGTTTCGTGCAAAACAAACCAAGTTTGAGCTACTTTATCGGCAAAAGTGCAAAAAATGCTTATAAACCCTTAAAATCGCTACATAACACGTAATTTCTAGCATATGACTATGATTTTAAATTCAAACCACTTCAACAAAATAATATATACCAAAAAGTCTTGTGTTGCGAGGTTTCGTGCAAAACAAAACCACGTTTGAGGCTACTTTGTGAGCAAGAGTGTAAAAAAACGCTTAAAAACCCTTAAAATCGCCAACTTAACA
>NC_080053.1:21925226-21960529 GCF_026212465.1 Amaranthus tricolor
GCATAAAGTAGCTCAAACTTGCTTTATTTTGCACGAAACATGGCACACAACACTTTTTGGTATGTATTATTGTGTTGAAGAGGTTAGAATTGAAAATCATAGTCATATGCTAGAAATTACGTGTTAAGTTGCGATTTTATGGGTTTTTAAGCGTTTTTGGCACTTTTGCGCATAAAGTAGCTCGAACCTTGGTTTGTTTTGCACGAAATATGGCACAGAACACTATTTGGTATATATTATTGTGTTGAAGTGGTTAGAATTGAAAATTATAGTCATATGCTAGATATTACGCGTTAAGTTGCGATTTTATGCGTTGTAATGCTTTTTTGGCACTTATCGTGCATAAAGTAGCGCATTAACTTGGTTTGTTTTGCACGCAACTTGGCACACAACACTATTTCGAATATTTTATTGTGTTGAAGTGGATAGAATTTAAAATCCTAGTCATATGCTAGAAATTACGTGTTAAGTTGCGATTTTAAGGGTTTTTAAGCATTTTTGGCACTTTTGCGTATAAAGTAGCTCAAACACGGTTTGTTTTGCACGAAACTTGGCACAAAACACTATTGGTATATATTATTGTGTTGAAGTTGTTAGAATTGAAAATCATAGTCATATGCAAATAAATTACGTGTTAAGTTGCGATTTTATGGATTTTTAAGCATTTTTGGCTCTTTTGCGCATGAAGTAGCTCAAACTTTGTTTGTTTTGCACAAAACTTGGCACATAACACTATTTGGTGTATATTATCTTCTTGAAGTGGTTAGAATTCAAAATCATAGTCATATGCTTAAAATTACGTGTTATGTTGCGATTTTATGGGTTTTTATAACGTTTTTTTGCACTTTTGCGCATAAAGTAGCTAAAACTTGGTTTGTTTTGCACGAAACATGGCACACAACACCTTTTGGTATAAATTTTTTTGTTGAAGTGGTTAGAATTGAAAATCATAGTCATATGCTAGAAATTACGTGTTAAATTGCGATTTTATGGGTTTTTAAAACGTTTTTGGCACTTTTGCGCAATAAAGTAGCTCAAACTGGTTTGTTTTGCACCAAACATGGCACACAAAACTTTTTAGTATATATTATTATGTTTACGTGGTTAGAATTGAAAATCATAGTCATATGCTAGAAATTACGTGTTAGGTTGCGATTTTAAGGGTTTTTAAGCGTTTTTTGACACTTTTGCGCATAAAGTTGCTCAAACATGGTTTATTTTGCACGAAACATGGCACACATCACTATTGGTATAAATTTTTGTGTTCAAGTGGTTAGAGTTGAAAATCATAGTCATATACGAGAAATTACGTGTTAAGTTACGATTTTATGGGTTTTGACGCATTTTTGGCACTTTTGCGCATAAAGTAGCTCAAACTTGGTTTGTTTTGCACGAAACATGGCACACAACACTTTTTGGTATGTATTATTGTGTTGAAGAGGTTAAAATTGAAAATCACAGTCATATGCTAGAAATTACGTGTTAAGTTGCGATTTTATGGGTTTTTAAGCGTTTTTTGACACTTTTGCGCATAAAGTAGCTTGAACTTGGTTTGTTTTGCAACGAAATATGGCACAGAACACTATTTGGTATATATTATTGTGTTGAAGTGGTTAGAATTGAAAATTATAGTCATATGCTAGATATTACGTGTTAAGTTGCGATTTTATGCGTTGTCATGCTTTTTTGGCACTTTTCGTGCATAAAGTAGCGCATTAACTTGGTTTGTTTTGCACGCAACTTGGCACACAACACTATTTGGAATATTTTATTGTGTTGAAGTGGGCTAGAATTTAAAATCCTAGTCATATGCTAGAAATTACGTGTTAAGTTGCGATTTTAAGGGTTTTTAAGCATTTTTGGCACTTTTGCGTATAAAGTAGCTCAAACACGGTTTGTTTTGCACGAAACTTGGCACATAATACGATTTGGTATATATTATTGTGTTGAAGTTGTTAGAATTGAAAATCATAGTCATATGCAATAAATTACGTGTTAAGTTGCGATTTTATGGATTTTTAAGCATTTTTTGGCTCTTTTGCGCATGAAGTAGCTCAAACTTTGTTTGTTTTGCACAAAACTTGGCACATAACACTATTTGGTGTATATTATCTTCTTGAAGTGGTTAGAATTCAAAATCATAGTCATATGCTTAAAGTTACGTGTTATGTTGCGATTTTAATGGGTTTTTAAACGTATTTTGCACTTTTGCGCATAAAGTAGCTAAACTTGGTTTGTTTTGCACGAAACATGGCACACAACACCTTTTGGTATAAATTTTTTTGTTGAAGTGGTTAGAATTGAAAATCATAGTCATATGCTAGAAATTACGTGTTAAATTGCGATTTTATGGGTTTTTAAACGTTTTTGGCACTTTTGCGCATAAAGTAGCTCAAACTTGGTTTGTTTTGCACCAAACATGGCACACAAAACTTTTTTAGTATATATTATTATGTTTACGTGGTTAGAATTGAAAATTATAGTCATATGCTAGAAATTACGTGTTAGGTTGCGATTTTTAAGGGTTTTTAAGCGTTTTTGACACTTTTGCGCATAAAGTTGCTCAAACATGGTTTATTTTGCACGAAACATGGCACACAACACTATTTGGTATAAATTTGTGTGTTCAAGAGGTTAGAGTTGAAAATCATTGTCATATACGAGAAATTACGTGTTAAGTTTACGAATTTATGGTTTTGACGCATTTTTGGCACTTTTGCGCATAAAGTAGCTCAAACTTGGTTTGTTTTGCACGAAACATGGCACACAACACTTTTTGGTATGTATTATTGTGTTGAAGAGGTTAAAATTGAAAAATCACAGTCATATGCTAGAAATTACGTGTTAAGTTGCGATTTTATGGGTTTTTTTAAGCGTTTTTGACACTTTTGCGCATAAAGTAGCTTGAACTTGGTTTGTTTTGCACGAAATATGGCACAGAACACTATTTGGTATATATTATTGTGTTGAAGTGGTTAGAATTGAAAATTATAGTCATATGCTAGATATTACGTGTTAAGTTGCGATTTTATGCGTTGTCATGCTTTTTTGGCACTTTTCGTGCATAAAGTAGCGCATTATACTTGGTTTGTTTTGCACGCAACTTGGCACACAACACTATTTGGAATATTTTATTGTGTTGAAGTGGCTAGAATTTAAAATCCTAGTCATATGCTAGAAATTACGTGTTAAGTTGCGATTTAAGGGTTTTTAAGCATTTTTGGCACTTTTGCGTATAAAGTAGCTCAAACACACGGTTTGTTTTGCACGAAACTTGGCACATAATACGATTTGTAATATATATTGTGTTGAAAGTTGTTAGAATTGAAAATCATAGTCATATGCAATAAATTACGTGTTAAGTTGCGATTTTATGGATTTTTAAGCATTTTTGGGCTCTTTTTGCGCATGAAGTAGCTCAAACTTTGTTTGGTTTTGCACAAAACTTGGCACATAACACTATTTGGTGTATATTATCTTCTTGAAGTGGTTAGAATTCAAAATCATAGTCATATGCTTAAAGTTACGTGTTATGTTGCGATTTTATGGGTTTTTTAAACGTTTTTTTGCACTTTTGCGCATAAAGTAGCTAAAACTTGGTTTGTTTTGCACGAAACATGGCACACAACACCTTTTGGTATAATTTTTTTGTTGAAGTGGTTAGAATTGAAAATCATAGTCATATGCTAGAAATTACGTGTTAAATTGCGATTTTATGGGTTTTTAAACGTTTTTGGCACTTTTGCGCATAAAGTAGCTCAAACTTGGTTTGTTTTGCACCAAACATGGCACACAAAACTTTTTTAGTATATATTATTATATTTACGTGGTTAGAATTGAAAATCATAGTCATATGCTAGAAATACGTGTTAGGTTACGATTTTAAGGGTTTTTTAAGCGTTTTTTGACACTTTTGCGCATAAAGTTGCTCAAACATGGTTTATTTTGCACGAAACATGGCACATACCACTATTTGGTATAAATTGTGTGTTCAAGTGGTTAGAGTTGAAAATCATAGTCATATACGAGAAATTACGTGTTAAGTTACGAATTTATGGCTTTTGACGCATTTTTGGCACTTTTGCGCATAAAGTAGCTCAAACTTGGTTTGTTTTGCACGAAACATGGCACACAACACTTTTTGGTATGTATTATTGTGTTGAAGAGGTTAGAATTGAAAATCATAGTCATATGCTAGAAATTACGTGTTAAGTTGCGATTTTATGGGTTTTTTAAGCGTTTTTGCACTTTTGCGCATAAAGTAGCTTGAACTTGGTTTGTTTTGCACGAAATATGGCACAGAACACTATTTGGTATATATTATTGTGTTGAAGTGGTTAGAATTGAAAATTATAGTCATATGCTAGATATTACGTGTTAAGTTGCGATTTTAATGCGTTGTCATGCTTTTTTGGCACTTTTCGTGCATAAAGTAGCGCATTAACTTGGTTTGTTTTGCACGCAACTTGGCACACAACACTATTTAGAATATTTTATTGTGTTGAAGTGGCTAGAATTTAAAATCCTAGTCATATGCTAGAAATTACGTGTTAAGTTGCGATTTTAAGGGTTTTTAAGCATTTTTGGCACTTTTGCGTATAAAGTAGCTCAAACAACGGTTTGTTTTGCACGAAACTTGGCACATAATACGATTTGGTATATATTATTGTGTTGAAGTTGTTAGAATTGAAAATCATAGTCATATGCAATAAATTACGTGTTAAGTTGCGATTTTATGGATTTTTAAGCATTTTTGGCTCTTTTTGCGCATGAAGTAGCTCAAACTTTGTTTGTTTTGCACAAAACTTGGCACATAACACTATTTGGTGTATATTATCTTCTTGAAGTGGTTAGAATTCAAAATCATAGTCATATGCTTAAAGTTACGTGTTATGTTGCGATTTTATGGGTTTTTAAACGTTTTTTGCACTTTTGCGCATAAAGTAGCTAAAAACTTGGTTTGTTTTGCACGAAACATGGCACACAACACCTTTTGGTATAATTTTTTTGTTGAAGTGGTTAGAATTGAAAATCATAGTCATATGCTAGAAATTACGTGTTAAATTGCGATTTATGGGTTTTTAAACGTTTTTGGCACTTTTGCGCATAAAGTAGCTCAAACTTGGTTTGTTTTGCACCAAACATGGCACACAAAACTTTTTTAGTATATATTATTATGTTTACGTGGTTTAGAATTGAAAATCATAGTCATATGCTAGAAATTACGTGTTAGGTTGCGATTTTAAGGGTTTTTAAGCGTTTTTGACACTTTTGCGCATAAAGTTGCTCAAACATGGTTTATTTTGCACGAAACATGGCACACAACACTATTTGGTATAAATTTGTGTGTTCAAGTGGTTAGAGTTGAAAATCATAGTCATATACGAGAAATTACGTGTTAAGTTTACGAATTTATGGGTTTTGACGCATTTTTGGCACTTTTTGCGCATAAAGTAGCTCAAACTTGGTTTGTTTTGCACGAAACATGGCACACAACACTTTTTAGTATGTATTATTGTCTTGAAGAGGTTAGGAATTGAAAATCATAGTCATATGCTAGAAATTACGTGTTAAGTTGCGATTTTATGGGTTTTTAAGCGTTTTTGACACTTTTGCGCATAAAGTAGCTTGAACTTGGTTTGTTTTGCACGAAATATGGCACAGAACAGTATTTGGTATATATTATTGTGTTGAAGTGGTTAGAATTGAAAATTATAGTCATATGCTAGATATTACGTGTTAAGTTGCGATTTTATGCGTTGTCATGCTTTTTTGGCACTTTTCGTGCATAAAGTAGCGCACTTAACTTGGTTTGTTTTGCACGCAACTTGGCACACAACACTATTTGGAATATTTTATTGTGTTGAAGTGGCTAGAATTTAAAATCCTAGTCATATGCTAGAAATTACGTGTTAAGTTGCGATTTTAAGGGTTTTTAAGCATTTTTGGCACTTTTGCGTATAAAGTAGCTCAAACAAAAACACGGTTTGTTTTGGCACGAAACTTGGCACATAATACGATTTGGTATATATTATTGTGTTGAAGTTGTTAGAATTGAAAATCATAGTCATATGCAATAAATTACGTGTTAAGTTGCGATTTTATGGATTTTTAAGCATTTTTGGCTCTTTTGCGCATGAAATAGCTCAAACTTTGTTTGTTTTGCACAAAACTTGGCACATAACACTATTTGGTGTATATTATCTTCTTGAAGTGGTTAGAATTCAAAATCATAGTCATATGCTTAAAGTTACGTGTTAATGTGCGATTTTATGGGTTTTTAAACGTTTTTTTGCACTTTTGCGCATAAAGTAGCTAAAAACTTGGTTTGTTTTGCACGAAACATGGCACACAACACCTTTTGGTATAAATTTTTTTGTTGAAGTGGTTAGAATTGAAAATCATAGTCATATGCTAGAAATTACGTGTTAAATTGCGATTTTATGGGTTTTTAAACGTTTTTGGCACTTTTGCGCATAAAGTAGCTCAAACTTGTTTGTTTTGCACCAAACATGGCACACAAAACTTTTTTAGTATATATTATTATGTTTACGTGGTTAGAATTGAAAATCATAGTCATATGCTAGAAATTACGTGTTAGGTTGCGATTTTAAGGGTTTTTAAGCGTTTTTGACACTTTTGCGAATAAAGTTGCTCAAACATGGTTTATTTTGCACGAAACATGGCACACAACACTATTTGGTATAAATTTTTGTGTTCAAGTGGTTAGAGTTGAAAATCATAGTCATATACGAGAAATTACGTGTTAAGTTACGAATTTATGGGTTTTGACGCATTTTTGGCACTTTTGCGCATAAAGTAGTTCAAACTTGGTTTTGTTTTGCACGAAACATGGCACACAAACACTTTTTGGTATGTATTATTGTGTTGAAGAGGTTAGAATTGAAAATCATAGTCATATGCTAGAAATTACGTGTTAAGTTGCGATTTTATGGGTTTTTAAGCGTTTTTGGCACTTTTTGCGCATAAAGTAGCTTGAACTTGGTTTGTTTTGCACGAAATATGGCACAGAACACTATTGGTATATATTATTGTGTTGAAGTGGTTAGAATTGAAAATTATAGTCATATGCTAGATATTAACGTGTTAAGTTGCGATTTTATGCGTTGTCATGCTTTTTTGGCCACCTTTTCGTGCATAAAGTAGCGCATTAACTTGGTTTGTTTTGCACGCAACTTGGCACACAACACTATTTGGAATATTTTATTGTGTTGAAGTGGCTAGAATTTAAAATCCTAGTCATATGCTAGAAATTACGTGTTAAGTTGCGATTTTAAGGGTTTTTAAGCATTTTTGGCACTTTTGCGTACAAAGTAGCTCAAAAACACGGTTTGTTTTGCACGAAACTTGGCACATAATACGATTTGGTATATATTATTGTGTTGAAGTTGTTAGAATTGAAAATCATAGTCATATGCAATAAATTACGTGTTAAGTTGCGATTTTTATGGATTTTTAAGCATTTTTGGCTCTTTTGCGCATGAAGTAGCTCAAACTTTGTTTGTTTTTGCACAAAACTTGGCACATAACACTATTTGGTGTATATTATCTTCTTGAAGTGGTTAGAATTCAAAATCATAGTCATATGCTTAAAGTTACGTGTTATGTTGCGATTTTATGGGTTTTTAAACGTTTTTTGCACTTTTTGCGCATAAAGTAGCTAAAACTTGGTTTGTTTTGCACGAAACATGGCACACAACACCTTTTGGTATAAATTTTTTTGTTGAAGTGGTTAGAATTGAAAATCATAGTCATATGCTAGAAATTACGTGTTAAATTGCGATTTTATGGGTTTTTAAACGTTTTTGGCACTTTTGCGCATAAAGTAGCTCAAACTTGGTTTGTTTTGCACCAAACATGGCACACAAAACTTTTTTAGTATATATTATTATGTTTACGTGGTTAGAATTGAAAATCATAGTCATATGCTAGAAATTACGTGTTAGGTTGCGATTTTAAGGGTTTTTAAGCGTTTTTGACACTTTTGCGCATAAAGTTGCTCAAACATGGTTTATTTTGCACGAAACATGGCACACAACACTATTTGGTATAAATTTGTGTGTTCAAGTGGTTAGAGTTGAAAATCATAGTCATATACGAGAAATTACGTGTTAAGTTACGAATTTATGGGTTTTGACGCATTTTTGGCACTTTTGCGCATAAAGTAGCTCAAACTTGGTTTGTTTTGCACGAAAGATGGCACACAACACTTTTTGGTATGTATTATTGTGTTGAAGAGGTTAGAATTGAAAATCATAGTCATATGCTAGAAATTACGTGTTAAGTTGCGATTTTATGGGTTTTTAAGCGTTTTTGGCACTTTTGCGCATAAAGTAGCTTGAACTTGGTTTGTTTTGCACGAAATATGGCACAGAACACTATTTGGTATATATTATTGTGTTGAAGTGGTTAGAATTGAAAATTATAGTCATATGCTAGATATTACGTGTTAAGTTGCGATTTTATGCGTTGTCATGCTTTTTTGGCACTTTTCGTGCATAAAGTAGCGCATTAACTTGGTTTGTTTTGCACGCAACTTGGCACACAACACTATTTGGAATATTTTATTGTGTTGAAGTGGCTAGAATTTAAAATCCTAGTCATATGCTAGAAATTACGTGTTAAGTTGCGATTTTAAGGGTTTTTAAGCATTTTTGGCACTTTTGCGTATAAAGTAGCTCAAACACGGTTTGTTTTGCACGAAACTTGGCACATAATACGATTTGGTATATATTATTGTGTTGAAGTTGTTAGAATTGAAAATCATAGTCATATGCAATAAATTACGTGTTAAGTTGCGATTTTATGGATTTTTAAGCATTTTTGGCTCTTTTGCGCATGAAGTAGCTCAAACTTTGTTTGTTTTGCACAAAACTTGGCACATAACACTATTTGGTGTATATTATCTTCTTGAAGTGGTTAGAATTCAAAATCATAGTCATATGCTTAAAGTTACGTGTTATGTTGCGATTTTATGGGTTTTTAAACGTTTTTTTGCACTTTTGCGCATAAAGTAGCTAAAACTTGGTTTGTTTTGCACGAAACATGGCACACAACACCTTTTGGTATAAATTTTTTTGTTGAAGTGGTTAGAATTGAAAATCATAGTCATATGCTAGAAATTACGTGTTAAATTGCGATTTTATGGGTTTTTAAACGTTTTTGGCACTTTTGCGCATAAAGTAGCTCAAACTTGGTTTGTTTTGCACCAAACATGGCACACAAAACTTTTTTAGTATATATTATTATGTTTACGTGGTTAGAATTGAAAATCATAGTCATATGCTAGAAATTACGTGTTAGGTTGCGATTTTAAGGGTTTTTAAGCGTTTTTGACACTTTTGCGCATAAAGTTGCTCAAACATGGTTTATTTTGCACGAAACATGGCACACAACACTATTTGGTATAAATTTGTGTGTTCAAGTGGTTAGAGTTGAAAATCATAGTCATATACGAGAAATTACGTGTTAAGTTACGAATTTATGGGTTTTGACGCATTTTTGGCACTTTTGCGCATAAAGTAGCTCAAACTTGGTTTGTTTTGCACGAAACATGGCACACAACACTTTTTAGTATGTATTATTGTGTTGAAGAGGTTAGAATTGAAAATCATAGTCATATGCTAGAAATTACGTGTTAAGTTGCGATTTTATGGGTTTTTAAGCGTTTTTGACACTTTTGCGCATAAAGTAGCTTGAACTTGGTTTGTTTTGCACGAAATATGGCACAGAACACTATTTGGTATATATTATTGTGTTGAAGTGGTTAGAATTGAAAATTATAGTCATATGCTAGATATTACGTGTTAAGTTGCGATTTTATGCGTTGTCATGCTTTTTTGGCACTTTTCGTGCATAAAGTAGCGCATTAACTTGGTTTGTTTTGCACGCAACTTGGCACACAACACTATTTGGAATATTTTATTGTGTTGAAGTGGCTAGAATTTAAAATCCTAGTCATATGCTAGAAATTACGTGTTAAGTTGCGATTTTAAGGGTTTTTTAAGCATTTTTGGCACTTTTGCGTATAAAGTAGCTCAAACACGGTTTGTTTTGCACGAAACTTGGCACATAATACGATTTGGTATATATTATTGTGTTGAAGTTGTTAGAATTGAAAATCATAGTCATATGCAATAAATTACGTGTTAAGTTGCGATTTTATGGATTTTTAAGCATTTTTGGCTCTTTTGCGCATGAAGTAGCTCAAACTTTGTTTGTTTTGCACAAAACTTGGCACATAACACTATTTGGTGTATATTATCTTCTTGAAGTGGTTAGAATTCAAAATCATAGTCATATGCTTAAAGTTACGTGTTATGTTGCGATTTTATGGGTTTTTAAACGTTTTTTGCACTTTTGCGCATAAAGTAGCTAAAACTTGGTTTGTTTTGCACGAAACATGGCACACAACACCTTTTGGTATAAATTTTTTTGTTGAAGTGGTTAGAATTGAAAATCATAGTCATATGCTAGAAATTACGTGTTAAATTGCGATTTTATGGGTTTTTAAAACGTTTTTGGCACTTTTGCGCATAAAGTAGCTCAAACTTGGTTTGTTTTGCACCAAACATGGCACACAAAACTTTTTTAGTATATATTATTATATTTACGTGGTTAGAATTGAAAATCATAGTCATATGCTAGAAATTACGTGTTAGGTTACGATTTTAAGGGTTTTTAAGCGTTTTTGACACTTTTGCGCATAAAGTTGCTCAAACATGGTTTATTTTGCACGAAACATGGCACACAACACTATTTGGTATAAATTTGTGTGTTCAAGTGGTTAGAGTTGAAAATCATAGTCATATACGAGAAATTACGTGTTAAGTTACGAATTTATGGGTTTTGACGCATTTTTGGCACTTTTGCGCATAAAGTAGCTCAAACTTGGTTTGTTTTGCACGAAACATGGCACACAACACTTTTTGGTATGTATTATTGTGTTGAAGAGGTTAGAATTGAAAATCATAGTCATATGCTAGAAATTACGTGTTAAGTTGCGATTTTATGGGTTTTTAAGCGTTTTTGGCACTTTTGCGCATAAAGTAGCTTGAACTTGGTTTGTTTTGCACGAAATATGGCACAGAACACTATTTGGTATATATTATTGTGTTGAAGTGGTTAGAATTGAAAATTATAGTCATATGCTAGATATTACGTGTTAAGTTGCGATTTTATGCGTTGTCATGCTTTTTTGGCACTTTTCGTGCATAAAGTAGCGCATTAACTTGGTTTGTTTTGCACGCAACTTGGCACACAACACTATTTGGAATATTTTATTGTGTTGAAGTGGCTAGAATTTAAAATCCTAGTCATATGCTAGAAATTACGTGTTAAGTTGCGATTTTAAGGGTTTTTAAGCATTTTTGGCACTTTTGCGTATAAAGTAGCTCAAACACGGTTTGTTTTGCACGAAACTTGGCACATAATACGATTTGGTATATATTATTGTGTTGAAGTTGTTAGAATTGAAAATCATAGTCATATGCAATAAATTACGTGTTAAGTTGCGATTTTATGGATTTTTAAGCATTTTTGGCTCTTTTGCGCATGAAGTAGCTCAAACTTTGTTTGTTTTGCACAAAACTTGGCACATAACACTATTTGGTGTATATTATCTTCTTGAAGTGGTTAGAATTCAAAATCATAGTCATATGCTTAAAGTTACGTGTTATGTTGCGATTTTATGGGTTTTTAAACGTTTTTTGCACTTTTGCGCATAAAGTAGCTAAAACTTGGTTTGTTTTGCACGAAACATGGCACACAACACCTTTTGGTATAAATTTTTTTGTTGAAGTGGTTAGAATTGAAAATCATAGTCATATGCTAGAAATTACGTGTTAAATTGCGATTTTATGGGTTTTTAAACGTTTTTGGCACTTTTGCGCATAAAGTAGCTCAAACTTGGTTTGTTTTGCACCAAACATGGCACACAAAACTTTTTTAGTATATATTATTATGTTTACGTGGTTAGAATTGAAAATCATAGTCATATGCTAGAAATTACGTGTTAGGTTGCGATTTTAAGGGTTTTTAAGCGTTTTTGACACTTTTGCGCATAAAGTTGCTCAAACATGGTTTATTTTGCACGAAACATGGCACACAACACTATTTGGTATAAATTTTTGTGTTCAAGTGGTTAGAGTTGAAAATCATAGTCATATACGAGAAATTACGTGTTAAGTTACGAATTTATGGGTTTTGACGCATTTTTGGCACTTTTGCGCATAAAGTAGCTCAAACTTGGTTTGTTTTGCACGAAACATGGCACACAACACTTTTTGGTATGTATTATTGTGTTGAAGAGGTTAGAATTGAAAATCGTAGTCATATGCTAGAAATTACGTGTTAAGTTGCGATTTTATGGGTTTTTAAGCGTTTTTGGCACTTTTGCGCATAAAGTAGCTTGAACTTGGTTTGTTTTGCACGAAATATGGCACAGAACACTATTTGGTATATATTATTGTGTTGAAGTGGTTAGAATTGAAAATTATAGTCATATGCTAGATATTACGTGTTAAGTTGCGATTTTATGCGTTGTCATGCTTTTTTGGCACTTTTCGTGCATAAAGTAGCGCATTAACTTGGTTTGTTTTGCACGCAACTTGGCACACAACACTATTTGGAATATTTTATTGTGTTGAAGTGGCTAGAATTTAAAATCCTAGTCATATGCTAGAAATTACGTGTTAAGTTGCGATTTTAAGGGTTTTTAAGCATTTTTGGCACTTTTGCGTATAAAGTAGCTCAAACACGGTTTGTTTTGCACGAAACTTGGCACATAATACGATTTGGTATATATTATTGTGTTGAAGTTGTTAGAATTGAAAATCATAGTCATATGCAATAAATTACTTGTTAAGTTGCGATTTTATGGGTTTTTAAGCGTTTTTGGCACTTTTGCGCATTAAGTAGCTCGAACTTGGTTTGTTTTGCACGAAATATGGCACAGAACACTATTTGGTATATATTATTGTGTTGAAGTGGTTAGCATTGAAAATTATAGTCATATGCTAGATATTACGTGTTAAGTTGCGATTTTAAAGGTTTTTAAGCATTTTTGGCACTTTTGCGTATAAAGTAGCTCAAACACGGTTTGTTTTGCACGAAACTTGGCACACTACACTATTTGGTATATATTATTGTGTTGAAGTTGTTAGAATTGAAAATCATAGTCATATGCAAGAAATTACGTGTTAAGTTGCGATTTTATGGATTTTAAAGCATTTTTGGCTCTTTTGCGCATGAAGTAGCTCAAACTTTGTTTGTTTTGCACAAAACTTGGCACATAACACTATTTGGTGTATATTATCTTTTTGAAGTGGTTAGAATTCAAAATCATAGTCATATGCTAAAAATTACGTGTTATGTTCCGATTTTATGGGTTTTTAAGCTTTTTTGCACTTTTGCGCATAAAGTAGCTCGAACTTGGTTTGTTTTGCACGAAATATGGCACAGAACACTATTTGGTATATATTATTGTGTTGAAGTGGTTAGAATTGAAAATTATAGTCATATGCTAGATATTCCGTGTTAAGTTGCGATTTTATGCGTTGTCATGCTTTTTTGGCACTTTACGTGCATAAAGTAGCGCATTAACTTGGTTTGTTTTGCACGCAACTTGGCACACAACACTATTTGGTATATTTTATTGTGTTGAAGTGGTTAGAATTTAAAATCCTAGTCATATGCTAGAAATTACGTGTTAAGTTGCGATTTTAAGGGTTTTTGAGCATTTTTGGCACTTTTGCGTAAAAAGTAGCTCAAAGACGGTTTGTTTTGCACGAAACTTGGCACACTACACTATTTGGTATATATTATTGTGTTGAACTTGTTATAATTTAAAATCATAGTCATATGCAAGAAATTACGTGTTAAGTTGCGATTTTATGGATTTTAAAGCATTTCTGGCTCTTTTGCGCATGAAGTAGCTCAAACTTTGTTTGTTTTGCACAAAACTTGGCACATAACACTATTTTGGTATAAATTTTTTGTGTTGAAGTGGTTAGAATTGAAATTAATAGTCATATGCTAAAATTACGTGTTAAATTGCGATTTTATGGGTTTTTAAGCGTTTTTGGCACTTTTGCACATAAAGTAGCTCAAACTTTGTTTCTTTTGCACAAAACTTGGCACACAAAACTTTTTAGTATATATTATTGTGTTTACGTGGTTAGAATTGAAAATCATAGTCATATGCTAGAAATTACGTGTTAGGTTGCGATTTTAAGGGTTTTTAAGCGTTTTTGCCACTTTTGCGCATAAAGTAGCTCAAACATGGTTTATTTTGCACGAAACATGGCACACAACACTATTTGGTATAAATTTTGGTGTTCAAGTGGTTAGAATTGAAAATCATAGTCATATACGAGAAATTACGTGTTAAGTTACGAATTTATGGGTTTTGAAGCATTTTTGGCACTTTTGCGTATAAAGTTTCTCAAACTTGGTTTGATTTGCACGAAACATGCCACACATCACTTTTTGGTATGTATTATTGTGTTGAAGAGATTAGAATTGAAAATCATAGTCATATGCTAGAAATTACGTGTTAAGTTGCAATTTTATGGGTTTTTAAACGTTTTTGGCACTTTTGCGAATAAAGTAGCTCGAACTTGGTTTGTTTTGCACGAAACATGGCACAGAACACTATTTGGTATGTATTATTGAGTTGAAGTGGTTAGAATTGAAAATTATAGTCATATGCTTGATATTACGTGTTAAGTTGCGATTTTATGCGTTTTCATGCTTTTTTGGCACTTTTCGTGCATAAAGTAGCGCATTAACTTGGTTTCTTTTGCACGCAACTTGGCACACAACACTATTTGGTATATTTTATTGTGTTGAAGTGGTTAGAATTTAAAATCCTAGTCATATGCTAGATATTACGTGTTAAGTTGCGATTTTAAGGGTTTTTAAGCATTTTTGGCACTTTTGCACATAAAGTAGCTCAAACTTTGTTTGTTTTGCACCAAACTTGGCACACAAGACTTTTTTAGTATATATTATTGTGTTGACGTTGTTAGAATTGAAAATCATAGTCATATGCTAGAAATTACGTGTTAGGTTGCGATTTTAATGGTTTTTAAGCGTTTTTGAGAATTTTGCGCATAAAGTAGCTCAAACATGGTTTATTTTGCACGAAACATGGCACACAACACTATTTGGTATAAATTTTTGTGTTCAAGTGGTTAGAGTTGAAAATCATAATCACATACGAGAAATTACGTGTTAAGTTGCAAATTTATGGGTTTTGAAGCATTTTTGGCACTTTTGCGCATAAAGTAGCTTAAATTTGGTTTGTTTTGCACGAAACATGGCACACAACACTTTTTGGTATGTATTATTGTGTTGAAGAGGTTAGAATTGAAAATCCTAGTCATATGCGAGAAACTACGTGTTAAGTTGCGATTTTAAGGGTTTTTAAGCATTTTTGGCACTTTTGCGTATAAAGTAGCTCAAACACGGTTTGTTTTGCACGAAACTTGGCATACAACACTATTTGGTATATATTATTGTGTTGAAGTTGTTAGAATTGAAAATCATAGTCATATGCAAGAAATTACGTGTTAAGTTGCGATTTTATGGATTTTTAAGCATTTTTGGCTCTTATGCGCATGAAGTAGCTCATACTTTGTTTGTTTTGCACAAAACATGGCACATAACACTATTTGGTGTATATGATCTTTTTGAAGAGGTTAGAATTCAAAATCATAGTCATATGCTAAAAATTACGTGTTATGTTGCGATTTTATGGGTTTTTAAGCGTTTTTTGCACTTTTGCGCATAAAGTAGCTCAAACTTGGTTTGTTTTGCACGAAACATGACACACAACACCTTTTGGTATAAATATTTT
This sequence comes from Amaranthus tricolor, assembly GCF_026212465.1. Classification (NCBI taxonomy): domain Eukaryota; kingdom Viridiplantae; phylum Streptophyta; class Magnoliopsida; order Caryophyllales; family Amaranthaceae; genus Amaranthus; species Amaranthus tricolor. The sequence continues at coordinate 21,941,107 of NC_080053.1, forward strand.
GTGTTGAAGTGGTTAGAATTGAAAATAATAGTCATATGCTAAAGTTACGTGTTAAATTGCGATTTTATGGGTTTTTAAGCGTTTTTGGCACTTTTGCGCATAAAGTAGCTCAAACTTGGTTTCTTTTGCACAAAACTTGGCACACAAAACTTTTTAGTATATATTTTTGTGTTTACATGGTTAGAATTGAAAACCATAGTCATATGCTAGAAATTACGTGTTAGGTTGCGATTTTAAGGGTTTTTAAGCGTTATTGACACTTTTGCGCATAAAGTAGCTCAAACATGGTTTATTTAGCACGAAACATGGCACACAACACTATTTGGTATAACTTTTGGTGTTCAAGTGGTTAGAATTGAAAATCATAGTCATATACGAGAAATTACGTGTTAAGTTGCGAATTTATGGGTTTTGAAGCTTTTTTGGCACTTTTGCGCATAAAGTAGCTCAAACTTGGTTTGTTTTGCACGAAACATGGCACACAACACTTTTTGGTATGCATTATTGTGTTGAAGAGGTTAGAATTGAAAATCATAGTCATATGCTAGAAATTACGTGTTAAGTTGCGATTTTATGGGTTTTTAAGCGTTTTTGGCACTTTTGCGCATAAAGTAGCTCGAACTTGGTTTGTTTTGCACGAAACATGGCACAGAACACTATTTGGTATGTATTATTGTGTTGAAGTGGTTAGAATTGAAAATTATAGTCATATGCTTGATATTACGTGTTAAGTTGCGATTTTATGCGTTTTCATGCTTTTTTGGCACTTTTCGTGCATAAAGTAGCGCATTAACTTGGTTTGTTTTGCACGCAACTTGGCAAAGAACACTATTTGGTATATTTTATTGTGTTGAAGTGGTTAGAATTGAGAATCCTAGTCATATGCTAGAAATTACGTGTTAAGTTGCGATTTTAAGGGTTTTTAAGCATTTTTGGCACTTTTGAGTATACGTAGCTCAAACACGGTTTGTTTTGCACGAAACTTGGCACACAACACTATTTGGTATATATTATTGTGTTGAAGTTGTTAAAATTGAAAATCATAGTCATATGCAAGAAATTACGTGTTAAGTTGCGAGTTTATGGATTTTTAAGCATTTTGGGCTCTTTTGCGCATGAAGTAGCTCAAACATTGTTTGTTTTGCACAAAACATGGCACATAACACTATTTGGTGTATATTATCTTTTTGAAGTGGTTAGAATTCAAAATCATAGTCATATGCTAAAAATACCGTGTTATGTTGCGATTTTATGGGTTTTTAAGCGTTTTTTGCACTTTTGCGCATAAAGTAGCTCAAACTTGGTTTGTTTTGTACGAAACATGGCACACAACACCTTTTGCTATAAATTTTTTTTGTTGAAGTGGTTAGAATTGAAAATCATAGTCATATGCTAGAAATTACGTGTTAAATTGCTATTTTATGGGTTTTTAAGCATTTTTGGCACTTTTGCGCATAAAGTAGCTCAAACTTGGTTTGTTTTGCACGAAACTTGGCACACAAAACTTTTTAGTACATATTATTGTGTTGACGTGGTTATAATTGAAAATCATAGTCATACGCTAGAAATTACGTGTTAGGTTGCGATTTTAAGGGTTTTTAAGCGTTTTTGACACTTTTGCGCATAAAGTAGCTCAAACATGGTTTATTTTGCACGAAACATGGCACACAACACTATTTGGTATAAATTTTTTTGTTCAAGTGGTTAGAGTTGAAAATCATAGTCATATACGAGAAATTACGTGTTAAGTTACGAATTTATGGGTTTTGAAGCATTTTTGGCACTTTTGCGCATAAAGTTGCTCAAACTTGGTTTGTTTTGCACGAAACATGGCACACAACACTTTTTGGTATGTATTCTTGTGTTGAAGAGGTTAGAATTGAAAATCATAGTCATATGCTAGAAACTACGTGTTAAGTTGCGATTTTATGGGTTTTTAAGCGTTTTTGGCACTTTTGCGCATAAAGTAGCTCGAACTTGGTTTATTTTGCACGAAACATGGCACAGAACACTATTTGGTATGTATTATTGTGTTGAAGTGGTTAGAATTGAAAATTATAGTCATATGCTTGATATTACGTGTTAAGTTGCGATTTTATGCGTTTTCATGCTTTTTTGGCACTTTTCGTGCATAAAGTAGCGCATTAACTTGGTTTGTTTTGCACGCAACTTGGCACACAACACTATTTGGTATATTTTATTGTGTTAAAGTGGTTAGAATTGAAAATCCTAGTCATATGCTAGAAATTACGTGTTAAGTTGCGATTTTAAGGGTTTTTAAGCATTTTTGGCACTTTTGCGTATAAAGTAGCTCAAAGACGGTTTGTTTTGCACGAAACTTTGCACACAACACTATTTGGTATATATTATTGTGTTGAAGTTGTTAGAATTGAAAATCATAGTCATATGAAAGAAATTACGTGTTAAGTTGCGATTTTATGGATTTTTAAGCGTTTTGGGTTCTTTTGCGCGTGAAGTAGCTCAAACTTTGTTTGTTTTGCACAAAACTTGGCACATAACACTATTTGGTGTATATTATCTTTTTGAAGTGGTTAGAATTCAAAATCATAGTCATATGCTAAAAATAACGTGTTATGTTGCGATTTTATGGGTTTTTTAAGCGTTTTTTGCACTTTTGCGCATAAAGTAGCTCAAACTTGGTTTGTTTTGCACGAAACTTAGCACACAAAACTTTTTAGTATATATTATTGTGTTGCCGTGGTTAGAATTGAAAATCATAGTCATATGCTAGAAATTACGTGTTAGGTTGCAATTTTAAGGGTTTTTAAGCGTTTTTGACACTTTTGCGCATAAAGTAGCTCAAACATGGTTTATTTTGCACGAAACATGGCACACAACAGTATTTGGTGTAAATTTTTGTGTTCAAGTGGTTAGAGTTGAAAATCATAGTCATATACGAGAAATTACGTGTTAAGTGGCGAATTTATGGGTTTTGAAGCATTTTTGGCACTTTTGCGCATAAAGTAGCTCAAACTTGGTTTCTTTTGAACAAAACCTTGCACACAAAACTTTTTAGTATATATTTTTGTGTTTACATGGTTAGAATTGAAAACCATAGTCATATGCTAGAAATTACGTGTTAGGTTGCGATTTTAAGGGTTTTTTAAGCGTTTTTGACACTTTTGCGCATAAAGTAGCTCAAACATGGTTTATTTTGCACGAAACATGGCACACAACACTATTTGGTATAAATTTTTGTGTTCAAGTGGATAGAGTTGAAAATCATAGTCACATACTAGAAACTACGTGTTAAGTTGCGATTTTATGGGTTTTTAAGCGTTTTTGGCACTTTTGCGCATAAAGTAGCTCGAACTTGGTTTGTTTTGCACGAAACATGGCACAGAACACTATTTGGTATGTATTATTGTGTTGAAGTGGTTAGAATTTAAAATTATAGTCATATGCTTGATATTACGTGTTGAGTTGCGATTTTATGCGTTATCATGCTTTTTTGGCACTTTTCGTGCATAAAGTAGCGCATTAACTTGGTTTGTTTTGCACGCAATTTGGCAAAGAACACTATTTGATATATTTTATTGTGTTGAAGTGGTTAGAATTGAAAATCCTAGTCATATGCTAGAAATTACGTGTTAAGTTGCGATTTTAAGGGTTTTTAAGCATATTTGGCACTTTTGCGTATAAAGTAGCTCAAACACAGTTTGTTTTGCACGAAACTTGGCACACAAAACTATTTGGTATATATTATTGTGTTGAAGTTGTTAGAATTGAAAATCATAGTCATATGCAAGAAATTACGTGTTAAGTTGCGATTTTATGGATTTTTAAGCATTTTGGGCTCTTTTGCACATGAAGTAGCTCAAACATTGTTTGTTTTGCACAAAACTTGGCACATAACACTATTTGGTGTATATTATCTTTTTGAAGTGGTTAGAATTCAAAATCATAGTCATATGCTAAAAATAACGTGTTATGTTGCGATTTTATGGGTTTTTAAGCGTTTTTTGCACTTTTGCGCATAAAGTAGCTCAAACTTGGTTTGTTTTGTACGAAACATGGCACACAACACCTTTTGCTATAAATTTTTTTTGTTGAAGTGGTTAGAATTGAAAATCATAGTGATATGCTAGAAATTACGTGTTAAATTGCGATTTTATGAGTTTTTAAGCGTTTTTGGCACTTTTGCGCATAAAGTAGCTCAAACTTGGTTTGTTTTGCACGAAACTTGGCACACAAAACTTTTTAGTATATATTATTGTGTTGACGTGGTTAGAATTTAGAATCATAGTCATATGCTAGAAATTACGTGTTAGGTTGCGATTTTAAGGGTTTTTAAGCGTTTTTGACACTTTTGCGCATAAAGTAGCTCAAACATGGTTTATTTTGCACGAAACATGGCACACAACACTATTTGGTATAAATTTTTGTGTTCAAGTGGTTAGAGTTGAAAATCATAGTCATATACTAGAAATTACGTGTTAAGTGGCGAATTTATGGGTTTTGAAGCATTTTTGGCACTTTTGCGCATAAAGTAGCTCTAACTTGGTTTCTTTTGCACAAAACTTGGCACACAAAACTTTTTAGTATATATTTTTGTGTTTATATGGTTAGAATTGAAAACCATAGTCATATGCTAGAAATTACGTGTTAGGTTGCGATTTTAAGGTTTTTTAAGCGTTTTTGACACTTTTGCGCATAAAGTAGCTCAAACATGGTTTATTTTGCACGAAACATGGCACACAACACTATTTGGTATAACTTTTGGTGATCAAGTTGTTAGAATTGAAAATCATAGTCATATACGAGAAATTACGTGTTAAGTTGCGAATTTATGGGTTTTGAAGCTTTTTTGGCACTTTTGCGCATAAAGTAGCTCGAATTTGGTTTGTTTTGCACGAAATATGGCACAGAACACTATTTGGTATATATTATTGTGTTGAAGTGGTTAGAATTGAAAATTATAGTCATATGCTAGATATTACGTGTTAAGTTGCGATTTTATGCGTTGTCATGCTTTTTTGGCACTTTTCGTGCATAAAGTAGCGCATTAACTTTGTTTGTTTTGCACGCAACTTGGCACACAACACTATTTGGTATATTTTATTGTGTTGAAGTGGTTAGAATTTAAAATCCTAGTCATATGCTAGAAATTACGTGTTAAGTTGCGATTTTAAGGGTTTTTAAGCATTTTTGGCACTTTTGCGTATAAAGTAGCTCAAACACGGTTTGTTTTGCACGAAACTTGGCACACAACACTATTTGGTATATATTATTGTGTTGAAGTTGTTAGAATTGAAAATCATACTCATATGCAATAAAATACGTGTTAAGTTACGATTTTATGGATTTTAAAGCATTTTTGGCTCTTTTGCGCATGAAGTAGCTCAAACTTTGTTTGTTTTGCACAAAACTTGGCACATAACACTATTTGGTGTATATTATCTTTTTGAAGTGGTTAGAATTCAAAATCATAGTCATATGCTAAAAATTACGTGTTATGTTGCGATTTTATGGGTTTTTTAAGCGTTTTTTGCACTTTTGCGCATAAAGTAGCTCAAACTTGGTTTGTTTTGCACGAAACATGGCACACAACACCTTTTGGTATAAATTTTTTGTGTTGAAGTGGTTAAAATTGAAAATCATAGTCATATGCTAAAATTACGTTTTAAATTGCGCATTTATGGGTTTTTAAGCGTTTTCGGCACTTTTGCGCATAAAGTAGCTCAAACTTGGTTTGTTTTGCACGAAACATGGCACACAACACCTTTTGGTATAAAATTTTTGTGTTGAAGTGTTTAGAATTGAAAATCATAGTCATATGCTAAAATTACGTGTTAAATTGCGATTTTATGGGTTTTGAAGCATTTTTGGTATATATTATTATGTTTATGTGGTTAGAATTGAAAATCATAGTCATATGCTAGAAATTACTTGTTAGGTTGCGAATTTATGGGTTTTGAAGCATTTTTGGTACTTTTGCGCATAAAGTAGCTCAAACTTGGTTTGTTTTGCACGAAACATGGCACACAACACTTTTTGGTATGTATTATTGTGTTGAAGAGGTTAGAATTGAAAATCATAGTCATATGCTAGAAATTACGTGTTAAGTTGCGATTTTATGGGTTTTTAAGCGTTTTTGGCACTTTTGCGCATAAAGTAGCTCGAACTTGGTTTGTTTTGCACGAAATATGGCACAGAACACTATTTGGTATATATTATTGTGTTGAAGTGGTTAGAATTGAAAATTATAGTCATATGCTAGATATTACGTGTTAAGTTGCGATTTTATGCGTTTTCATGCTTTTTTGGCACTTTTTGTGCATAAAGTAGCGCATTAACTTTGTTTGTTTTGCACGCAACTTGGCACACAACACTATTTGGTATATTTTATTGTGTTGAAGTGGTTAGAGTTTAAAATCCTAGTCATATGCTAGAAATTACGTGTTAAGTTGCGATTTTAAGGGTTTTTAAGCATTTTTGGCACTTTTGCGTATAAAGTAGCTCAACCATGGTTTCTTTTGCACGAAACGTGGCACACAACACTATTTGGTATATATTATTGTGTTGAAGTTGTAAAAATTGAAAATCATAGTCATATGCAAGAAATTACGTGTTGCGATTTTATGGATTTTAAAGCATTTTTGGCTCTTTTGCGCATGAAGTAGCTCAAACTTTGTTTGTTTTGCACAAAACTTGGCACATAACACTATTTGGTGTATATTATCTTTTTGAAGTGGTTAGAATTCAAAATCATAGTCATATGCTAAAAATTACGTGTTATGTTGCGATTTCATGGGTTTTTAAGCGTTTTTTGCACTTTTGCGCATAAAGTAGCTCAAACTTGGTTTGTTTTGCACGAAACATGGCACACAACACCTTTTGGTATAAATTTTTTGTGTTGAAGTGTTTAGAATTGAAAATCATAGTCATATGCAAGAAATTACGTGTTGCGATTTTATGGATTTTAAAGCATTTTTGGCTCTTTTGCGCATGAAGTAAACTTTGTTTGTTTTGCACAAAACTTGGCACATAACACTATTTGGTGTATATTATCTTTTTGAAGTGGTTAGAATTCAAAATCATAGTCATATGCTAGAAATTACGTGTTATGTTGCGATTTCATGGGTTTTTAAGCGTTTTTTGCACTTTTGCGCATAAAGTAGCTCAAACTTGGTTTGTTTTGCACGAAACATGGCACACAACACTTTTTGGTATAAATTTTTTGTGTTGAAGTGTTTAGAATTGAAAATCATAGTCATATGCTAAAATTACGTGTTAAATTGCGATTTTATGGGTTTTTAAGCGTTTTTGGCACTTTTGCGCATAAAGTAGCTCAAACTTGGTTTGTTTTGCACCAAACTTGGCACACAAAACTTTTTTAGTATATATTATTATGTTTACGTGGTTAGAATTGAAAATCATAGTCATATGCTAGAAATTACGTGTTAGGTTGCGATTTTAAGGGTTTTTAAGCGTTTTTGACAATTTTTCGCAAAAAGTAGCTCAAACATGGTTTATTTTGCACGAAACAAGGCACACATCACTATTTGGTATAAATTTTTGTGTTCAAGTGGTTAGAGTTGAAAATCATAGTCATATACGAGAAATTACGTGTTAAGTTACGAATTTATGGGTTTTGAAGCATTTTTGGCACTTTTGCGCATAAAGTAGCTCAAACTTGGTTTGTTTTGCACGAAACATGGCACACAACACTTTTTGGTATGTATTATTGTGTTGAAGAGGTTAGAATTGAAAATCATAGTCATATGCTAGAAATTACGTGTTAAGTTGCGATTTTATGGGTTTTTAAGCCTTTTTGGCACTTTTGCGCATTAAGTAGCTCGAACTTGGTTTGTTTTGCACGAAATATGGCACAGAACACTATTTGGTATATATTATTGTGTTGAAGTGGTTAGAATTGAAAATTATAGTCATATGCTAGATATTACGTGTTAAGTTGCGATTTTATGCGTTTTCATGCTTTTTTGGCACTTTTCGTGCTTAAAGTAGCGCGTTAACTTGGTTTGTTTTGCACACAACTTGGCACACAACACTATTTGGTATATTTTATTGTGTTGAAGTGGTTAGAATTTAAAATCTTAGTCATATGCTAGAAATTACGTGTTAAGTTGCGATTTTAAGGGTTTTTAAGCATTTTTGGCACTTTTGCGTATAAAGTAGCTCAACCACGGTTTCTTTTGCACGAAACATGGCACACAACACTATTTGGTATATATTATTGTGTTGAAGTTGTAAGAATTGAAAATCATAGTCATATGCAAGAAATTACGTTTTGCGATTTTATGGATTTTAAAGCATTTTTGGCTCTTTTGCGCTTGAAGTAGCTCAAACTTTGTTTGTTTTGCACAAAACTTGGCACATAACACTATTTGGTGTATATTATCTTTTTGAAGTGGTTAGAATTCAAAATCATAGTCATATGCTAAAAATTACGTGTTATGTTGCGATTTCATGGGTTTTTAAGCGTTTTTTGCACTTTTGCGCATAAAGTAGCTCAAACTTGGTTTGTTTTGCACGAAACATGGCACACAACACCTTTTGGTATAAATTTTTTCTGTTGAAGTGGTTAGAATTGAAAATCATAGTCATATGGTAAAATTACGTGTTAAATTGCGATTTTATGGGTTTTTAAGCGTTTTTGGCACTTTTGCGCATAAAGTAGCTCAAACTTGGTTTGTTTTGCACCAAACTTGGCACACAAAACTTTTTTAGTATATATTATTATGTTTACGTGGTTAGAATTGAAAATCATAGTCATATGCTAGAAATTACGTGTTAGGTTGCGATTTTAAGTGTTTTCAAGCGTTTTTGACACTTTTGCGCATAAAGTAGCTCAAACATGGTTTATTTTGCACGAAACATGGCACACAACACTATTTGGTATAAATTTTTGTGTTCAAGTGGTTAGAGTTGAAAATCATAGTCATATACGAGAAATTACGTGTTAAGTTGCGAATTTATGGGTTTTGACGCATTTTTGGCACTTTTGCGCATAAAGTAGCTCAAACTTGGTTTGTTTTGCACGAAACATGGCACACAACACTTTTTGGTATGTATTATTGTGTTGAAGAGGTTAGAATTCAAAATCATAGTCATATGCTAGAAATTACGTGTTAGGTTGCGATTTTAAGGGTTTTCAAGCGTTTTTGACACTTTTGCGCATAAAGTAGCTCAAACATAAACACACTATTTGGTATAAATTTTTGTGTTCAAGTGGTTAGAGTTGAAAATCATAGTCATATACGAGACATTACGTGTTAAGTTGCGAATTTATGGGTTTTGACGCATTTTTGGCACTTTTGCGCATAAAGTAGCTCAAACTTGGTTTGTTTTGCACGAAACATGGCACACAACACTTTTTGGTATGTATTATTGTGTTGAAGAGGTTAGAATTGAAAATCATAGTCATATGCTAGAAATTACGTGTTACGTTGCGATTTTATGGGTTTTTAAGCGTTTTTGGCACTTTTGCGTATTAAGTAGCTCGAACTTGGTTTGTTTTGCACGAAATATGGCACAGAACACTATTTGGTATATATTATTGTGTTGAAGTGGTTAGAATTGAAAATTATAGTCATATGCTAGATATTACGTGTTAAGTTGCGATTTTATGCGTTTTCATGCATTTTTGGCACTTTTCGTGCTTAAAGTAGCGCGTTAACTTGGTTTGTTTTGCACGCAACTTGGCACACAACACTATTTGGTATATTTTATTGTGTTGAAGTGGTTAGAATTTAAAATTCTAGTCATATGCTAGAAATTACGTGTTAAGTTGCGATTTTAAGGGTTTTTAAGCCTTTTTGGCACTTTTGCGTATAAATTAGCTCAACCACGGTTTCTTTTGCACGAAACTTGGCACACAACACAATTTGGTATATATTATTGTGTTGAAGTTGTAAGAATTGAAAATCATAGTCATATCCAAGAAATTACGTGTTGCGATTTTATGGATTTTAAAGCATTTTTGGCTCTTTTGCGCATGAAGTAGCTCAAACTTTGTTTGTTTTGCACAAAACTTGGCACATAACACTATTTGGTGTATATTATCTTTTTGAAGTGGTTAGAATTCAAAATCATAGTCATATGCTAAAAATTACGTGTTATGTTGCGATTTCATGGGTTTTTAAGCGTTTTTTGCACTTTTGCGCATAAAGTAGCTCAAACTTGGTTTGTTTTGCACGAAACATGGCACACAACACTTTTTGGTATAAATTTTTTGTGTTGAAGTGTTTAGAATTGAAAATCATAGTCATATGCTAAAATTACGTGTTAAATTGCGATTTTATGGGTTTTTAAGCGTTTTTGGCACTTTTGCGCATAAAGTAGCTCAAACTTGGTTTGTTTTGCACCAAACTTGGCACACAAAACTTTTTTAGTATATATTATTATGTTTACGTGGTTAGAATTGAAAATCATAGTCATATGCTAGAAATTACGTGTTAGGTTGCGATTTTAAGGGTTTTTAAGCGTTTTTGACAATTTTTTCGCAAAAAGTAGCTCAAACATGGTTTATTTTGCACGAAACAAGGCACACATCACTATTTGGTATAAATTTTTGTGTTCAAGTGGTTAGAGTTGAAAATCATAGTCATATACGAGAAATTACGTGTTAAGTTACGAATTTATGGGTTTTGAAGCATTTTTGGCACTTTTGCGCATAAAGTAGCTCAAACTTGGTTTGTTTTGCACGAAACATGGCACACAACACTTTTTGGTATGTATTATTGTGTTGAAGAGGTTAGAATTGAAAATCATAGTCATATGCTAGAAATTACGTGTTAAGTTGCGATTTTATGGGTTTTTAAGCGTTTTTGGCACTTTTGCGCATTAAGTAGCTCGAACTTGGTTTGTTTTGCACGAAATATGGCACAGAACACTATTTGGTATATATTATTGTGTTGAAGTGGTTAGAATTGAAAATTATAGTCATATGCTAGATATTACGTGTTAAGTTGCGATTTTATGCGTTTTCATGCTTTTTTGGCACTTTTCGTGCTTAAAGTAGCGCGTTAACTTGGTTTGTTTTGCACACAACTTGGCACACAACACTATTTGGTATATTTTATTGTGTTGAAGTGGTTAGAATTTAAAATCTTAGTCATATGCTAGAAATTACGTGTTAAGTTGCGATTTTAAGGGTTTTTAAGCATTTTTGGCACTTTTGCGTATAAAGTAGCTCAACCACGGTTTCTTTTGCACGAAACATGGCACACAACACTATTTGGTATATATTATTGTGTTGAAGTTGTAAGAATTGAAAATCATAGTCATATGCAAGAAATTACGTTTTGCGATTTTATGGATTTTAAAGCATTTTTGGCTCTTTTGCGCTTGAAGTAGCTCAAACTTTGTTTGTTTTGCACAAAACTTGGCACATAACACTATTTGGTGTATATTATCTTTTTGAAGTGGTTTGAATTCAAAATCATAGTCATATGCTAAAAATTACATGTTATGTTGCGATTTCATGGGATTTTAAGCGTTTTTTGCACTTTTGCGCATAAAGTAGCTCAAACTTGGTTTGTTTTGCACGAAACATGGCACACAACACCTTTTGGTATAAATTTTTTGTGTTGAAGTGGTTAGAATTGAAAATCATAGTCATATGCTAAAATTACGTGTTAAATTGCGATTTTATGGGTTTTTAAGCGTTTTTGGCACTTTTGCGCATAAAGTAGCTCAAACTTGGTTTGTTTTGCACCAAACTTGGCACACAAAACTTTTTTAGTATATATTATTATGTTTACGTGGTTAGAATTGAAAATCATAGTCATATGCTAGAAATTACGTGTTAGGTTGCGATTTTAAGTGTTTTCAAGCGTTTTTGACACTTTTGCGCATAAAGTAGCTCAAACATGGTTTATTTTGCACGAAACATGGCACACAACACTATTTGGTATAAATTTTTGTGTTCAAGTGGTTAGAGTTGAAAATCATAGTCATATACGAGAAATTACGTGTTAAGTTGCGAATTTATGGGTTTTGACGCATTTTTGGCACTTTTGCGCATAAAGTAGCTCAAACTTGGTTTGTTTTGCACGAAACATGGCACACAACACTTTTTGGTATGTATTATTGTGTTGAAGAGGTTAGAATTGAAAATCATAGTCATATGCTAGAAATTACGTGTTAAGTTGCGATTTTATGGGTTTTTAAGCGTTTTTGGCACTTTTGCGCATAAAGTAGCTCGAATTTGGTTTGTTTTGCACGAAATATGGCACAGAACACTATTTGGTATATATTATTGTGTTGAAGTGGGTTAGAATTGAAAATTATAGTCATATGCTAGATATTACGTGTTAAGTTGCGATTTTATGCGTTGTCATGCTTTTTTGGCACTTTTCGTGCATAAAGTAGCGCATTAACTTGGTTTGTTTTGCACGCAACTTGGCACACAACACTATTTGGTATATTTTATTGTGTTGAAGTGGTTAGAATTTAAAATCCTAGTCATATGCTAGAAATTACGTGTTAAGTTGCGATTTTAAGGGTTTTTAAGCATTTTTGGCACTTTTGCGTATAAAGTAGCTCAAACACGGTTTGTTTCGCACGAAACTTGGCACACAACAGTATTTGTTATATATTATTGTGTTGAAGTTGTTAGAATTGAAAATCATAGTCATATGCAAGAAATTACGTGTTAGGTTGCGATTTTATGGATTTTTAAGCATTTTTGGCTCTTTTGCGCATGAAGTAGCTCAAACTTTGTTTGTTTTGCACAAAACTTGGGCACATATCACTATTTGGTGTATATGATCTTTTTGAAGTGGTTAGAATTCAAAATCATAGTCATATGCTAAAAATTACGTGTTATGTTGCGATTTTATGGGTTTTTAAGCGTTTTTTGCACTTTTGCGCATAAAGTAGCTCAAACTTGGTTTGTTTTGCACGAAACATGGCACACAACACCTTTTGGTATAAATTTTTTGTGTTGAAGTGGTTAAAATTGAAAATCATAGTCATATGCTAAAATTACGTTTTAAATTGCGCATTTATGGGTTTTTAAAGCGTTTTCGGCACTTTTGCGCATAAAGTAGCTCAAACTTGGTTTGTTTTGCACCAAACTTGGCACACAAAACTTTTTTAGTATATATTATTATGTTTACGTGGTTAGAATTGAAAATCATAGTCATATGCTAGAAATTACGTGTTAGGTTGCGAATTTATGGGTTTTGAAGCATTTTTGGTACTTTTGCGCGTTAAAGTAGCTCAAACTTGGTTTGTTTTGCACGAAACATGGCACACAACACTTTTTGGTATGTATTATTGTGTTGAAGTGGTTAGAATTGAAAATTATAGTCATATGCTAGATATTACGTGTTAAGTTGCGATTTTATGCGTTTTCATGCTTTTTTGGCACTTTTCGTGCTTAAAGTAGCGCGTTAACTTGGTTTATTTTGCACGCAACTTGGCACACAACACTATTTGGTATATTTTATTGTGTTGAAGTGGTTAGAATTTAAAATCCTAGTCATATGCTAGAAATTACGTGTTAAGTTGCGATTTTAAGGGTTTTTAAGCATTTTTGGCACTTTTGCGTATAAAGTAGCTCAACCACGGTTTCTTTTGCACAAAACTTGGCACACAATACTATTTGGTATATATTATTGTGTTGAAATTGTAAGAATTGAAAATCATACTCATATGCAATAAATTACGTGTTACGATTTTATGGATTTTAAAGCATTTTTGGCTCTTTTGCGCATGAAGTAGCTCAAACTTTGTTTGTTTTGCACAAAACTTGGCACATAACACTATTTGGTGTCTATTATCTTTTTGAAGTGGTTATAATTCAAAATCATAGTCATATGCTAAAAATTACGTGTTATGTTGCGATTTCATGGGTTTTTAAGCGTTTTTTGCACTTTTGCGCATAAAGTAGCTCAAACTTGGTTTGTTTTGCACGAAACATGGCACACAACACCTTTTGGTATAAATTTTTTGTGTTGAAGTGGTTAGAATTGAAAATCATAGTCATATGCTAAAATTACGTGTTAAATTGCGATTTTATGGGTTTTTAAGCGTTTTTGGCACTTTTGCGCATAAAGTAGCTCAAACTTGGTTTGTTTTGCACCAAACTTGGCACACAAAACTTTTTTAGTATATATTATTATGTTTACTTGGTTAGAATTGAAAATCATAGTCATATGCTAGAAATTACGTGTTAGGTTGCGATTTTAAGGGTTTTCAAGCGTTTTTGACACTTTCGCGCATAAAGTAGCTCAAACATGGTTTATTTTGCACGAAACATGGCACACAACACTATATGGTATAAATTTTTGTGTTCAAGTGGTTAGAGTTGAAAATCATAGTCATATACGAGAAATTACGTGTTAAGTTGCAAATTTTATGGGTTTTGACGCATTTTTGGCACTTTTGCGCATAAAGTAGCTCAAACTTGGTTTGTTTTGCACGAAACATGGCACACAACACTTTTTGGTATGTATTATTGTGTTGAAGAGGTTAGAATTGAAATCATAGTCATATGCTAGAAATTACGTGTTAAGTTGCGATTTTATGGGTTTTTGAGCGTTTTTGGCACTTTTGCGCATAAAGTAGCTCGAATTTGGTTTGTTTTGCACGAAATATGGCACAGAACACTATTTGGTATATATTATTGTGTTGAAGTGGTTAGAATTGAAAATTATAGTCATATGCTAGATATTACGTGTTAAGTTGCGATTTTATGCGTTTTCATGCTTTTTTGGCTCTTTTCGTGCTTAAAGTAGCGCGTTAACTTGGTTTGTTTTGCACGCAACTTGGCACACATCACTATTTGGTATATTTTATTGTGTTGAAGTGGTTAGAATTTAAAATCCTAGTCATATGCTAGAAATTACGTGTTAAGTTGCGATTTTAAGGGTTTTTAAGCATTTTTGGCACTTTTGCGTATAAAGTAGCTCAACCACGGTTTCTTTTGCACGAAACTTGGCACACAACACTATTTGGTATATATAATTGTGTTGAAGTTGTAAGAATTGAAAATCATACTCATATGCAATAAATTACGTGTTGCGATTTTATGGATTTTATAGCATTTTTGGCTCTTTTGCGCATGAAGTAGCTCAAACTTTGTTTGTTTTGCACAAAACTTGGCACATAACACTATTTGGTGTATATTATCTTTTTGAAGTGGTTAGAATTCAAAATAATAGTCATATGCTAAAAATTACGTGTTATGTTGCGATTTCATGGGTTTTTAAGCATTTTTTGCACTTTTGCGCATAAAGTAGCTCAAACTTGGTTTGTTTTGCACGAAACATGGCACACAACACCTTTTGGTATAAACTTTTTGTGTTGAAGTGGTTAGAATTGAAAATCATAGTCATATGCTAAAATTACGTGTTAAATTGCGATTTTATGGGTTTTTAAGCGTTTTTGGCACTTTTGCGCATAAAGTAGCTCAAACTTGGTTGGTTTTGCACCAAACTTGGCACACAAAACTTTTTTAGTATATATTATTATGTTTACGTGGTTAGAATTGAAAATCATAGTCATATGCTAGAAATTACGTGTTAGGTTGCGATTTTAAGTGTTTTCAAGCGTTTTTGACACTTTTGCGCATAAAGTAGCTCAAACATGGTTTATTTTGCACGAAACATGGCACACAACACTATTTGGTATAAATTTTTGTGTTCAAGTGGTTAGAGTTGAAAATCATAGTCATATACGAGAAATTACGTGTTAAGTTGCGAATTTATGGGTTTTGACGCATTTTGGCACTTTTGCGCATAAAGTAGCTCAAACTTGGTTTGTTTTGCACGAAACATGGCACACAACACTTTTTGGTATGTATTATTGTGTTGAAGAAGGTAGAATTGAAAATCATAGTCATATGCTAGAAATTACGTGTTAAGTTGCGATTTTATGGGTTTTTAAGCGTTTTTGGCACTTTTGCGCATAAAAGTAGCTCGAATTTGGTTTTGTTTTGCACGAAATATGGCACAGAACACTATTTGGTATATATTATTGTGTTGAAGTGGTTAGAATTGAAAATTATAGTCATATGCTAGATAGTACGTGTTAAGTTGCGATTTTATGCGTTGTCATGCTTTTTTGGCACTTTTCGTGCATAAAGTAGCGCATTAACTTGGTTTGTTTTGCACGCAACTTGGCACACAACACTATTTGGTATATTTTATTGTGTTGAAGTGGTTAGAATTTAAAATCCTAGTCATATGCTAGAAATTACGTGTTAAGTTGCGATTTTAAGGGTTTTTAAGCATTTTTGGCACTTTTGCGTATAAAGTAGCTCAAACACGGTTTGTTTCGCACGAAACTTGGCACACAACAGTATTTCTTATATATTATTGTGTTGAAGTTGTTAGAATTGAAAATCATAGTCATATGCAAGAAATTACGTGTTAGGTTGCGATTTTATGGATTTTTAAGCATTTTTGGCTCTTTTGCGCATGAAGTAGATCAAACTTTGTTTGTTTTGCACAAAACTTGGCACATATCACTATTTGGTGTATATGATCTTTTTGAAGTGGTTAGAATTCAAAATCATAGTCATATGCTAAAAATTACGTGTTATGTTGCGATTTTATGGGTTTTTAAGCGTTTTTTGCACTTTTGCGCATAAAGTAGCTCAAACTTGGTTTGTTTTGCACGAAACATGGCACACAACACCTTTTGGTATAAATTTTTTGTGTTGAAGTGGTTAAAATTGAAAATCATAGTCATATGCTAAAATTACGTTTTAAATTGCGCATTTATGGGTTTTTAAGCGTTTTCGGCACTTTTGCGCATAAAGTAGCTCAAACTTGGTTTGTTTTGCACCAAACTTGGCACACCAAAACCTTTTTTAGTATATATTATTATGTTTACGTGGTTAGAATTGAAAATCATAGTCATATGCTAGAAATTACGTGTTAGGTTGCGAATTTATGGGTTTTTAAGCATTTTTGGTACTTTTGCGCGTAAAGTAGCTCAAACTTGGTTTGTTTTGCACGAAACATGGCACACAACACTTTTTGGTATGTATTATTGTGTTGAAGTGGTTAGAATTGAAAATTATAGTCATATGCTAGATATTACGTGTTAAGTTGCGATTTTATGCGTTTTCATGCTTTTTTGGCACTTTTCGTGCTTAAAGTAGCGCGTTAACTTGGTTTATTTTGCACGCAACTTGGCACACAACACTATTTGGTATATTTTATTGTGTTGAAGTGGTTAGAATTTAAAATCCTAGTCATATGCTAGAAATTACGTGTTAAGTTGCGATTTTAAGGGTTTTTAAGCATTTTTGGCACTTTTGCGTATAAAGTAGCTCAACCACGGTTTCTTTTGCACAAAACTTGGCACACAACACTATTTGGTATATATTATTGTGTTGAAGTTGTAAGAATTGAAAATCATACTCATATGCAATAAATTACGTGTTACGATTTTATGGATTTTAAAGCATTTTTGGCTCTTTTGCGCATGAAGTAGCTCAAACTTTGTTTGTTTTGCACAAAACTTGGCACATAACACTATTTGGTGTATATTATCTTTTTGAAGTGGTTATAATTCAAAATCATAGTCATATGCTAAAAATTACGTGTTATGTTGCGATTTCATGGGTTTTTAAATCGTTTTTTGCACTTTTGCGCATAAAGTAGCTCAAACTTGGTTTGTTTTGCACGAAACATGGCACACAACACCTTTTGGTATAAATTTTTTTGTGTTGAAGTGGTTAGAATTGAAAATCATAGTCATATGCTAAAATTACGTGTTAAATTGCGATTTTATGGGTTTTTAAGCGTTTTTGGCACTTTTGCGCATAAAGTAGCTCAAACTTGGTTTGTTTTGCACCAAACTTGGCACACAAAACTTTTTTAGTATATATTATTATGTTTACTTGGTTAGAATTGAAAATCATAGTCATATGCTAGAAATTATGTGTTAGGTTGCGATTTTAAGGGTTTTCAAGCGTTTTTGACACTTTTGCGCATAAAGTAGCTCAAACATGGTTTATTTTGCACGAAACATGGCACACAACACTATATGGTATAAATTTTTGTGTTCAAGTGGTTAGAGTTGAAAATCATAGTCATATACGAGAAATTACGTGTTAAGTTGCAAATTTATGGGTTTTGACGCATTTTTGGCACTTTTGCGCATAAAGTAGCTCAAACTTGGTTTGTTTTGCACGAAACATGGCACACAACACTTTTTGGTATGTATTATTGTGTTGAAGAGGTTAGAATTGAAATCATAGTCATATGCTAGAAATTACGTGTTAAGTTGCGATTTTATGGGTTTTTGAGCGTTTTTGGCACTTTTGCGCATAAAGTAGCTCGAATTTGGTTTGTTTTGCATGAAATATGGCACAGAACACTATTTGGTATATATTATTGTGTTGAAGTGGTTAGAATTGAAAATTATAGTCATATGCTAGATATTACGTGTTAAGTTGCGATTTTATGCGTTGTCATGCTTTTTTGGCACTTTTCGTGCATAAAAGTAGCGCATTAACTTGGTTTGTTTTGCACGCAACTTGGCACACAACACTATTTGGTATATTTTATTGTGTTGAAGTGGTTAGAATTTTAAATCCTAGTCATATGCTAGAAATTACGTGTTAAGTTGCGATTTTAAGGGTTTTTAAGCATTTTTGGCACTTTTGCGTATAAAGTAGCTCAAACACGATTTGTTTCGCACGAAACTTGGCACACAACAGTATTTGTTATATATTATTGTGTTGAAGTTGTTAGAATTGAAAATCATAGTCATATGCAAGAAATTACGTGTTAGGTTGCGATTTTATGGATTTTGAAGCATTTTTGGCTCTTTTGCGCATGAAGTAGCTCAAACTTTGTTTGTTTTGCACAAAACTTGGCACATATCACTATTTGGGTGTATATGATCTTTTTGAAGTGGTTAGAATTCAAAATCATAGTCATATGCTAAAAATTACGTGTTATGTTGCGATTTTATGGGTTTTTAAGCGTTTTTTGCACTTTTGCGCATAAAGTAGCTCAAACTTGGTTTGTTTTGCACGAAACATGGCACACAACACCTTTTGGTATAAATTTTTTGTGTTGAAGTGGTTAAAATTGAAAATCATAGTCATATGCTAAAATTACGTTTTAAATTGCGCATTTATGGGTTTTTAAGCGTTTTCGGCACTTTTGCGCATAAAGTAGCTCAAACTTGGTTTGTTTTGCACCAAACATGGCACACAAAACTTTTTTAGTATATATTATTATGTTTACGTGGTTAGAATTGAAAATCATAGTCATATGCTAGAAATTACGTGTTAGGTTGCGAATTTATGGGTTTTGAAGCATTTTTGGGTACTTTTGCGCGTAAAGTAGCTCAAACTTGGTTTGTTTTGCACGAAACATGGCACACAACACTTTTTGGTATGTATTATTGTGTTGAAGTGGTTAGAATTGAAAATTATAGTCATATGCTAGATATTACGTGTTAAGTT
>NC_080053.1:21960629-22005912 GCF_026212465.1 Amaranthus tricolor
ATATACGAGAAATTACGTGTTAAGTTGCGAATTTATGGGTTTTGACGCATTTTTGGCACTTTTGCGCATAAAGTAGCTCAAACTTGGTTTGTTTTGCACGAAAGATGGCCCACAACACTTTTTGGTATGTATTATTGTGTTGAAGAGGTTAGAATTGAAAATCATAGTCATATGCTAGAAATTACGTGTTAAGTTGCGATTTTATGGGTTTTTTAAGCGTTTTTGGCACTTTTGCGCATAAAGTAGCTCGAATTTGGTTTGTTTTGCACAAAATATGGCACAGAACACTATTTGGTATATATTATTGTGTTGAAGTGGTTAGAATTGAAAATTATAGTCATATGCTAGATATTACGTGTTAAGTTGCGATTTTATGCGTTGTCATGCTTTTTTGGCACTTTTCGTGCATAAAGTAGCGCATTAACTTGGTTTGTTTTGCACGCAACTTGGCACACAACACTATTTGGTATATTTTATTGTGTTGAAGTGGTTAGAATTTAAAATCCGAGTCATATGCTAGAAATTACGTGTTAAGTTGCGATTTTAAGGGTTTTTAAGCATTTTTGGCACTTTTGCGTATAAAGTAGCTCAAACACGGTTTGTTTCGCACGAAACTTGGCACACAACAGTATTTGTTATATATTATTGTGTTGAAGTTGTTAGAATTGAAAATCATTGTCATATGCAAGAAATTACGTGTTAGGTTGCGATTTTATGGATTTTTAAGCATTTTTGGCTCTTTTGCGCATGACGTAGCTCAAACTTTGTTTGTTTTGCACAAAACTTGGCACATATCACTATTTGGTGTATATGATCTTTTTGAAGTGGTTAGAATTCAAAATCATAGTCATATGCTAAAAATTACGTGCTATGTTGCGATTTTATGGGTTTTTAAGCGTTTTTTGCACTTTTGCGCATAAAGTAGCTCAAACTTGGTTTGTTTTGCACGAAACATGGCACACAACACCTTTTGGTATAAATTTTTTGTGTTGAAGTGGTTAAAATTGAAAATCATAGTCATATGCTAAAATTACGTTTTAAATTGCGCATTTATGGGTTTTTAAGCGTTTTCGGCACTTTTGCGCATAAAGTAGCTCAAACTTGGTTTGTTTTGCACCAAACTTGGCACACAAAACTTTTTTAGTATATATTATTATGTTTACGTGGTTAGAATTGAAAATCATAGTCATATGCTAGAAATTACGTGTTAGGTTGCGAATTTATGGGTTTTGAAGCATTTTTGGTACTTTTGCGCGTAAAGTAGCTCAAACTTGGTTTGTTTTGCACGAAACATGGCACACAACAGTTTTTGGTATGTATTATTGTGTTGAAGAGGTTAGAATTGAAAATCATAGTCATATGTTAGAAATTACGTGTTAAGTTGCGATTTTATGGGTTTTTAAGCGTTTTTTGGCACTTTTGCGCATTAAAGTAGCTAGAACTTGGTTTGTTTTGCACGAAATATGGCACAGAACACTATTTGGTATATATTATTGTGTTGAAGTGGTTAGAATTGAAAATTATAGTCATATGCTAGATATTACGTGTTAAGTTGCGATTTTATGCGTTTTCATGCTTTTTTGGCACTTTTCGTGCATAAAGTAGCGCATTAACTTGGTTTGTTTTGCACGCAACTTGGCACACAACACTATTTGGTATATTTTATTGTGTTGAAGTGGTTAGAATTTAAAATCCTAGTCATATGCTAGAAATTACGTGTTAAGTTGCGATTTTAAGGGTTTTTAAGCATTTTTGGCACTTTTGCGTATAAAGTAGCTCAACCACGGTTTCTTTTGCACGAAACTTGGCACACAACACTATTTGGTATATATTATTGTGTTGAAGTTGTAAGAATTGAAAATCATAGTCATATGCAAGAAATTACGTGTTGCGATTTTATGGATTTTAAAGCAT
The DNA here is from genome assembly GCF_026212465.1 of Amaranthus tricolor. Classification (NCBI taxonomy): domain Eukaryota; kingdom Viridiplantae; phylum Streptophyta; class Magnoliopsida; order Caryophyllales; family Amaranthaceae; genus Amaranthus; species Amaranthus tricolor. Next base: position 21,962,544 of record NC_080053.1, read on the forward strand.
TTTTGGCTCTTTTGCGCATGAAGTAGCTCAAACTTTGTTTGTTTTGCACAAAACATGGCACATAACACTATTTGGTGTATATTATCTTTTTGAAGTGGTTAGAATTCAAAATCATAGTCATATGCTAAAAATTACGTGTTATGTTGCGATTTCATGGGTTTTAAACCATTTTTTGCACTTTTGCGCATAAAGTAGTTCAAACTTGGTTTGTTTTGCACGAAACATGGCACACAACACCTTTTGGTATAAATTTTTTGTGTTGAAGTGGTTAGAATTGAAAATCATAGTCATATGCTAAAATTACGTGTTAAATTGCGATTTTATGGGTTTTTAAGCGTTTTTGGCACTTTTGCGCATAAAGTAGCTCAAACTTGGTTTGTTTTGCACCAAACTTGGCACACAAAACTTTTTTATTATATATTATTATGTTTACGTGGTTAGAATTTAAAATCATACTCATATGCTAGAAATTACGTGTTAGGTTGCGATTTTAAGGGTTTTCAAGCGTTTTTGACACTTTTGCGCATAAAGTAGCTCAAACATGGTTTATTTTGCACGAAACATGGCACACAACACTATTTGGTATAAATTTTTGTATTCAAGTGGTTAGAGTTGAAAATCATAGTCATATACGAGAAATTACGTGTTAAGTTGCGAATTTATGGGTTTTGACGCATTTTTGGCACTTTTGCGCATAAAGTAGCTCAAACTTGGTTTGTTTTGCACGAAACATGGCACACAACACTTTTTGGTATGTATTATTGTGTTGAAGAGGTTAGAATTGAAAATCATAGTCATATGCTAGAAATTACGTGTTAAGTTGCGATTTTATGGGTTTTTAAGCGTTTTTGGCACTTTTGCGCATAAAGTAGCTCGAATTTGGTTTGTTTTGCACGAAATATGGCACAGAACACTATTTGGTATATATTATTGTGTTGAAGTGGTTAGAATTGAAAATTATAGTCATATGCTAGATATTACGTGTTAAGTTGCGATTTTATGCGTTGTCATGCTTTTTTGGCACTTTTCGTGCATAAAGTAGCGCATTAACTTGGTTTGTTTTGCACGCAACTTGGCACACAACACTATTTGGTATATTTTATTGTGTTGAAGTGGTTAGAATTTAAAATCTTAGTCATATGCTAGAAATTACGTGTTAAGTTGCGATTTTAAGGGTTTTTAAGCATTTTTGGCACTTTTGCGTATAAAGTAGCTCAAACACGGTTTGTTTTGCACGAAACTTGGCACACAACACTATTTGGTATATATTATTGTGTTGAAGTTGTTAGAATTGAAAATCATACTCATATGCAATAAAATACGTGTTAAGTTGCGATTTTATAGATTTTAAAGCATTTTTGGCTCTTTTGCGCATGAAGTAGCTAAAACTTTGTTTGTTTTGCACAAAACTTGGCACATAACACTATTTGGTGTATATTATCTTTTTGAAGTGGTTAGAATTCAAAATCATAGTCATATGCTAAAAATTACGTGTTATGTTGCGATTTTATGGGTTTTTAAGCGTTTTTTGCACTTTTGCGCATAAAGTAGCTCAAACTTGGTTTGTTTTGCACGAAACATGGCACACAACACCTTTTGGTATAAATTTTTTGTGTTGAAGTGGTTAAAATTGAAAATCATAGTCATATGCTAAAATTACGTTTTAAATTGCGCATTTATGGGTTTTTAAGCGTTTTCGGCACTTTTGCGCATAAAGTAGCTCAAACTTGGTTTGTTTTGCACCAAACTTGGCACACAAAACTTTTTTAGTATATATTATTATGTTTACGTGGTTAGAAATGAAAATCATAGTCATATGCTAGAAATTACGTGTTAGGTTGCGATTTTAAGGGTTTTCAAGCATTTTTGGTACTTTTGCGCGTAAAGTAGCTCAAACTTGGTTTGTTTTGCACGAAACATGGCACACAACACTATTTGGTATAAATTTTTGTGTTCAAGTGGTTAGAGTTGAAATCATAGTCATATACGAGAAATTACGTGTTAAGTTGCGAATTTATGGGTTTTGACGCATTTTTGGCACTTTTGCGCATAAAGTAGCTCAAACTTGGTTTGTTTTGCACGAAACATGGCACACAACACTTTTTGGTATGTATTATTGTGTTGAAGAGGTTAGAATTGAAAATCATAGTCATATGCTAGAAATTACGTGTTAAGTTGCGATTTTATGGATTTTAAAGCATTTTTGGCTCTTTTGCGCATGAAGTAGCTCAAACTTTGTTTGTTTTGCACAAAACTTGGCACATAACACTATTTGGTGTATATTTTCTTTTTGAAGTGGTTAGAATTCAAAATCATAGTCATATGCTAAAAATTACTTGTTATGTTGCGATTTTATGGGTTTTTAAGCGTTTTTTTGCACTTTTGCGCATAAAGTAGCTCAAACTTGGTTTGTTTTGCACGAAACATGGCACACCACACCTTTTGGTATAAATTTTTTGTGTTGAAGTGGTTAGAATTGAAAATCATAGTCATATGCTAAAATTACGTGTTAAATTGCGATTTTATGGGTTTTTAAGCGTTTTTGGCACTTTTGCGCATAAAGTAGCTCAAACTTGGTTTGTTTTGCACCAAACTTGGCACACAAAACTTTTTTAGTATATATTATTATGTTTACGTGGTTAGAATTGAAAATCATAGTCATATGCAAGAAATTACGTGTTAGGTTGCGATTTTAAGGGTTTTCACGCGTTTTTGACACTTTTGCGCATAAAGTAGCTCAAACATGGTTTATTTTGCACGAAACATGGCACACAACACTATTTGGTATAAATTTTTGTGTTCAAGTGGTTAGAGTTGAAAATCATAGTCATATACGAGAAATTACGTGTTAAGTTGCGAATTTATGGGTTTTGACGCATTTTTGGCACTTTTGCGCATAAAGTAGCTCAAACTTGGTTTGTTTTGCACGAAAGATGGCCCACAACACTTTTTGGTATGTATTATTGTGTTGAAGAGGTTAGAATTGAAAATCATAGTCATATGCTAGAAATTACGTGTTAAGTTGCGATTTTATGGGTTTTTTAAGCGTAGCGTTTTTGGCACTTTTGCGCATAAAGTAGCTCGAATTTGGTTTGTTTTGCACAAAATATGGCACAGAACACTATTTGGTATATATTATTGTGTTGAAGTGGTTAGAATTGAAAATTATAGTCATATGCTAGATATTACGTGTTAAGTTGCGATTTTATGCGTTGTCATGCTTTTTTGGCACTTTTCGTGCATAAAGTAGCGCATTAACTTGGTTTGTTTTGCACGCAACTTGGCACACAACACTATTTGGTATATTTTATTGTGTTGAAGTGGTTAGAATTTAAAATCCGAGTCATATGCTAGAAATTACGTGTTAAGTTGCGATTTTAAGGGTTTTTAAGCATTTTTGGCACTTTTGCGTATAAAGTAGCTCAAACACGGTTTGTTTCGCACGAAACTTGGCACACAACAGTATTTGTTATATATTATTGTGTTGAAGTTGTTAGAATTGAAAATCATAGTCATATGCAAGAAATTACGTGTTAGGTTGCGATTTTATGGATTTTTAAGCATTTTTGGCTCTTTTGCGCATGAAGTAGCTCAAACTTTGTTTGTTTTGCACAAAACTTGGCACATATCACTATTTGGTGTATATGATCTTTTGAAGTGGTTAGAATTCAAAATCATAGTCATATGCTAAAAATTACGTGCTATGTTGCGATTTTATGGGTTTTTAAGCGTTTTTTGCACTTTTGCGCATAAAGTAGCTCAAACTTGGTTTGTTTTGCACGAAACATGGCACACAACACCTTTTGGTATAAATTTTTTGTGTTGAAGTGGTTAAAATTGAAAATCATAGTCATATGCTAAAATTACGTTTTAAATTGCGCATTTATGGGTTTTTAAGCGTTTTCGGCACTTTTGCGCATAAAGTAGCTCAAACTTGGTTTGTTTTGCACCAAACTTGGCACACAAAACTTTTTTAGTATATATTATTATGTTTACGTGGTTAGAATTGAAAATCATAGTCATATGCTAGAAATTACGTGTTAGGTTGCGAATTTATGGGTTTTGAAGCATTTTGGTACTTTTGCGCGTAAAGTAGCTCAAACTTGGTTTGTTTTGCACGAAACATGGCACACAACACTTTTTGGTATGTATTATTGTGTTGAAGAGGTTAGAATTGAAAATCATAGTCATATGTTAGAAATTACGTGTTAAGTTGCGATTTTATGGGTTTTTAAGCGTTTTTGGCACTTTTGCGCATAAAGTAGCTAGAACTTGGTTTGTTTTGCACGAAATATGGCACAGAACACTATTTGGTATATATTATTGTGTTGAAGTGGTTAGAATTGAAAATTATAGTCATATGCTAGATATTACGTGTTAAGTTGCGATTTTATGCGTTTTCATGCTTTTTTGGCACTTTTCGTGCATAAAGTAGCGCATTAACTTGGTTTGTTTTGCACGCAACTTGGCACACAACACTATTTGGTATATTTTATTGTGTTGAAGTGGTTAGAATTTAAAATCCTAGTCATATGCTAGAAATTACGTGTTAAGTTGCGATTTTAAGGGTTTTTAAGCATTTTTGGCACTTTTGCGTATAAAGTAGCTCAACCACGGTTTCTTTTGCACGAAACTTGGCACACAACACTATTTGGTATATATTATTGTGTTGAAGTTGTAAGAATTGAAAATCATAGTCATATGCAAGAAATTACGTGTTGCGATTTTATGGATTTTAAAGCATTTTTGGCTCTTTTGCGCATGAAGTAGCTCAAACTTTGTTTGTTTTGCACAAAACATGGCACATAACACTATTTGGTGTATATTATCTTTTTGAAGTGGTTAGAATTCAAAATCATAGTCATATGCTAAAAATTACGTGTTATGTTGCGATTTCATGGGTTTTAAACCATTTTTTGCACTTTTGCGCATAAAGTAGTTCAAACTTGGTTTGTTTTGCACGAAACATGGCACACAACACCTTTTGGTATAAATTTTTTGTGTTGAAGTGGTTAGAATTGAAAATCATAGTCATATGCTAAAATTACGTGTTAAATTGCGATTTTATGGGTTTTTAAGCGTTTTTGGCACTTTTGCGCATAAAGTAGCTCAAACTTGGTTTGTTTTGCACCAAACTTGGCACACAAAACTTTTTTATTATATATTATTATGTTTACGTGGTTAGAATTTAAAATCATACTCATATGCTAGAAATTACGTGTTAGGTTGCGATTTTAAGGGTTTTCAAGCGTTTTTGACACTTTTGCGCATAAAGTAGCTCAAACATGGTTTATTTTGCACGAAACATGGCACACAACACTATTTGGTATAAATTTTTGTATTCAAGTGGTTAGAGTTGAAAATCATAGTCATATACGAGAAATTACGTGTTAAGTTGCGAATTTATGGGTTTTGACGCATTTTTGGCACTTTTGCGCATAAAGTAGCTCAAACTTGGTTTGTTTTGCACGAAACATGGCACACAACACTTTTTGGTATGTATTATTGTGTTGAAGAGGTTAGAATTGAAAATCATAGTCATATGCTAGAAATTACGTGTTAAGTTGCGATTTTATGGGTTTTTAAGCGTTTTTGGCACTTTTGCGCATAAAGTAGCTCGAATTTGGTTTGTTTTGCACGAAATATGGCACAGAACACTATTTGGTATATATTATTGTGTTGAAGTGGTTAGAATTGAAAATTATAGTCATATGCTAGATATTACGTGTTAAGTTGCGATTTTATGCGTTGTCATGCTTTTTTGGCACTTTTCGTGCATAAAGTAGCGCATTAACTTGGTTTGTTTTGCACGCAACTTGGCACACAAAACTATTTGGTATATTTTATTGTGTTGAAGTGGTTAGAATTTAAAATCTTAGTCATATGCTAGAAATTACGTGTTAAGTTGCGATTTTAAGGGTTTTTAAGCATTTTTGGCACTTTTGCGTATAAAGTAGCTCAAACACGGTTTGTTTTGCACGAAACTTGGCACACAACACTATTTGGTATATATTATTGTGTTGAAGTTGTTAGAATTGAAAATCATACTCATATGCAATAAAATACGTGTTAAGTTGCGATTTTATAGATTTTAAAGCATTTTTGGCTCTTTTGCGCATGAAGTAGCTAAAACTTTGTTTGTTTTGCACAAAACTTGGCACATAACACTATTTGGTGTATATTATCTTTTTGAAGTGGTTAGAATTCAAAATCATAGTCATATGCTAAAAATTACGTGTTATGTTGCGATTTTATGGGTTTTTAAGCGTTTTTTGCACTTTTGCGCATAAAGTAGCTCAAACTTGGTTTGTTTTGCACGAAACATGGCACACAACACCTTTTGGTATAAATTTTTTGTGTTGAAGTGGTTAAAATTGAAAATCATAGTCATATGCTAAAATTACGTTTTAAATTGCGCATTTATGGGTTTTTAAGCGTTTTCGGCACTTTTGCGCATAAAGTAGCTCAAACTTGGTTTGTTTTGCACCAAACTTGGCACACAAAACTTTTTTAGTATATATTATTATGTTTACGTGGTTAGAAATGAAAATCATAGTCATATGCTAGAAATTACGTGTTAGGTTGCGATTTTAAGGGTTTTCAAGCATTTTTGGTACTTTTGCGCGTAAAGTAGCTCAAACTTGGTTTGTTTTGCACGAAACATGGCACACAACACTATTTGGTATAAATTTTTGTGTTCAAGTGGTTAGAGTTGAAAATCATAGTCATATACGAGAAATTACGTGTTAAGTTGCGAATTTATGGGTTTTGACGCATTTTTGGCACTTTTGCGCATAAAGTAGCTCAAACTTGGTTTGTTTTGCACGAAACATGGCACACAACACTTTTTGGTATGTATTATTGTGTTGAAGAGGTTAGAATTGAAAATCATAGTCATATGCTAGAAATTACGTGTTAAGTTGCGATTTTATGGATTTTAAAGCATTTTTGGCTCTTTTGCGCATGAAGTAGCTCAAACTTTGTTTGTTTTGCACAAAACTTGGCACATAACACTATTTGGTGTATATTTTCTTTTTGAAGTGGTTAGAATTCAAAATCATAGTCATATGCTAAAAATTACTTGTTATGTTGCGATTTTATGGGTTTTTAAGCGTTTTTTTGCACTTTTGCGCATAAAGTAGCTCAAACTTGGTTTGTTTTGCACGAAACATGGCACACCACACCTTTTGGTATAAATTTTTTGTGTTGAAGTGGTTAGAATTGAAAATCATAGTCATATGCTAAAATTACGTGTTAAATTGCGATTTTATGGGTTTTTAAGCGTTTTTGGCACTTTTGCGCATAAAGTAGCTCAAACTTGGTTTGTTTTGCACCAAACTTGGCACACAAAACTTTTTTAGTATATATTATTATGTTTACGTGGTTAGAATTGAAAATCATAGTCATATGCAAGAAATTACGTGTTAGGTTGCGATTTTAAGGGTTTTCACGCGTTTTTGACACTTTTGCGCATAAAGTAGCTCAAACATGGTTTATTTTGCACGAAACATGGCACACAACACTATTTGGTATAAATTTTTGTGTTCAAGTGGTTAGAGTTGAAAATCATAGTCATATACGAGAAATTACGTGTTAAGTTGCGAATTTATGGGTTTTGACGCATTTTTGGCACTTTTGCGCATAAAGTAGCTCAAACTTGGTTTGTTTTGCACGAAAGATGGCCCACAACACTTTTTGGTATGTATTATTGTGTTGAAGAGGTTAGAATTGAAAATCATAGTCATATGCTAGAAATTACGTGTTAAGTTGCAATTTTATGGGTTTTTAAGCGTTTTTGGCACTTTTGCGCATAAAGTAGCTCGAATTTGGTTTGTTTTGCACAAAATATGGCACAGAACACTATTTGGTATATATTATTGTGTTGAAGTGGTTAGAATTGAAAATTATAGTCATATGCTAGATATTACGTGTTAAGTTGCGATTTTATGCGTTGTCATGCTTTTTTGGCACTTTTCGTGCATAAAGTAGCGCATTAACTTGGTTTGTTTTGCACGCAACTTGGCACACAACACTATTTGGTATATTTTATTGTGTTGAAGTGGTTAGAATTTAAAATCCGAGTCATATGCTAGAAATTACGTGTTAAGTTGCGATTTTAAGGGTTTTTAAGCATTTTTGGCACTTTTGCGTATAAAGTAGCTCAAACACGGTTTGTTTCGCACGAAACTTGGCACACAACAGTATTTGTTATATATTATTGTGTTGAAGTTGTTAGAATTGAAAATCATAGTCATATGCAAGAAATTACGTGTTAGGTTGCGATTTTATGGATTTTTAAGCATTTTTGGCTCTTTTGCGCATGAAGTAGCTCAAACTTTGTTTGTTTTGCACAAAACTTGGCACATATCACTATTTGGTGTATATGATCTTTTTGAAGTGGTTAGAATTCAAAATCATAGTCATATGCTAAAAATTACGTGCTATGTTGCGATTTTATGGGTTTTTAAGCGTTTTTTGCACTTTTGCGCATAAAGTAGCTCAAACTTGGTTTGTTTTGCACGAAACATGGCACACAACACCTTTTGGTATAAATTTTTTGTGTTGAAGTGGTTAAAATTGAAAATCATAGTCATATGCTAAAATTACGTTTTAAATTGCGCATTTATGGGTTTTTAAGCGTTTTCGGCACTTTTGCGCATAAAGTAGCTCAAACTTGGTTTGTTTTGCACCAAACTTGGCACACAAAACTTTTTTAGTATATATTATTATGTTTACGTGGTTAGAATTGAAAATCATAGTCATATGCTAGAATTTACGTGTTAGGTTGCGAATTTATGGGTTTTGAAGCATTTTTGGTACTTTTGCGCGTAAAGTAGCTCAAACTTGGTTTGTTTTGCACGAAACATGGCACACAACACTTTTTGGTATGTATTATTGTGTTGAAGAGGTTAGAATTGAAAATCATAGTCATATGTTAGAAATTACGTGTTAAGTTGCGATTTTATGGGTTTTTAAGCGTTTTTGGCACTTTTGCGCATAAAGTAGCTAGAACTTGGTTTGTTTTGCACGAAATATGGCACAGAACACTATTTGGTATTTATTATTGTGTTGAAGTGGTTAGAATTGAAAATTATAGTCATATGCTAGATATTACGTGTTAAGTTGCGATTTTATGCGTTTTCATGCTTTTTTGGCACTTTTCGTGCATAAAGTAGCGCATTAACTTGGTTTGTTTTGCACGCAACTTGGCACACAACACTATTTGGTATATTTTATTGTGTTGAAGTGGTTAGAATTTAAAATCCTAGTCATATGCTAGAAATTACGTGTTAAGTTGCGATTTTAAGGGTTTTTAAGCATTTTTGGCACTTTTGCGTATAAAGTAGCTCAACCACGGTTTCTTTTGCACGAAACTTGGCACACAACACTATTTGGTATATATTATTGTGTTGAAGTTGTAAGAATTGAAAATCATAGTCATATGCAAGAAATTACGTGTTGCGATTTTATGGATTTTAAAGCATTTTTGGCTCTTTTGCGCATGAAGTAGCTCAAACTTTGTTTGTTTTGCACAAAACATGGCACATAACACTATTTGGTGTATATTATCTTTTTGAAGTGGTTAGAATTCAAAATCATAGTCATATGCTAAAAATTACGTGTTATGTTGCGATTTCATGGGTTTTAAACCATTTTTTGCACTTTTGCGCATAAAGTAGTTCAAACTTGGTTTGTTTTGCACGAAACATGGCACACAACACCTTTTGGTATAAATTTTTTGTGTTGAAGTGGTTAGAATTGAAAATCATAGTCATATGCTAAAATTACGTGTTAAATTGCGATTTTATGGGTTTTTAAGCGTTTTTGGCACTTTTGCGCATAAAGTAGCTCAAACTTGGTTTGTTTTGCACCAAACTTGGCACACAAAACTTTTTTATTATATATTATTATGTTTACGTGGTTAGAATTTAAAATCATACTCATATGCTAGAAATTACGTGTTAGGTTGCGATTTTAAGGGTTTTCAAGCGTTTTTGACACTTTTGCGCATAAAGTAGCTCAAACATGGTTTATTTTGCACGAAACATGGCACACAACACTATTTGGTATAAATTTTTGTATTCAAGTGGTTAGAGTTGAAAATCATAGTCATATACGAGAAATTACGTGTTAAGTTGCGAATTTATGGGTTTTGACGCATTTTTGGCACTTTTGCGCATAAAGTAGCTCAAACTTGGTTTGTTTTGCACGAAACATGGCACACAACACTTTTTGGTATGTATTATTGTGTTGAAGAGGTTAGAATTGAAAATCATAGTCATATGCTAGAAATTACGTGTTAAGTTGCGATTTTATGGGTTTTTAAGCGTTTTTGGCACTTTTGCGCATAAAGTAGCTCGAATTTGGTTTGTTTTGCACGAAATATGGCACAGAACACTATTTGGTATATATTATTGTGTTGAAGTGGTTAGAATTGAAAATTATAGTCATATGCTAGATATTACGTGTTAAGTTGCGATTTTATGCGTTGTCATGCTTTTTTGGCACTTTTCGTGCATAAAGTAGCGCATTAACTTGGTTTGTTTTGCACGCAACTTGGCACACAACACTATTTGGTATATTTTATTGTGTTGAAGTGGTTAGAATTTAAAATCTTAGTCATATGCTAGAAATTACGTGTTAAGTTGCGATTTTAAGGGTTTTTAAGCATTTTTGGCACTTTTGCGTATAAAGTAGCTCAAACACGGTTTGTTTTGCACGAAACTTGGCACACAACACTATTTGGTATATATTATTGTGTTGAAGTTGTTAGAATTGAAAATCATACTCATATGCAATAAAATACGTGTTAAGTTGCGATTTTATAGATTTTAAAGCATTTTTGGCTCTTTTGCGCATGAAGTAGCTAAAACTTTGTTTGTTTTGCACAAAACTTGGCACATAACACTATTTGGTGTATATTATCTTTTTGAAGTGGTTAGAATTCAAAATCATAGTCATATGCTAAAAATTACGTGTTATGTTGCGATTTTATGGGTTTTTAAGCGTTTTTTGCACTTTTGCGCATAAAGTAGCTCAAACTTGGTTTGTTTTGCACGAAACATGGCACACAACACCTTTTGGTATAAATTTTTTGTGTTGAAGTGGTTAAAATTGAAAATCATAGTCATATGCTAAAATTACGTTTTAAATTGCGCATTTATGGGTTTTTAAGCGTTTTCGGCACTTTTGCGCATAAAGTAGCTCAAACTTGGTTTGTTTTGCACCAAACTTGGCACACAAAACTTTTTTAGTATATATTATTATGTTTACGTGGTTAGAAATGAAAATCATAGTCATATGCTAGAAATTACGTGTTAGGTTGCGATTTTAAGGGTTTTCAAGCATTTTTGGTACTTTTGCGCGTAAAGTAGCTCAAACTTGGTTTGTTTTGCACGAAACATGGCACACAACACTATTTGGTATAAATTTTTGTGTTCAAGTGGTTAGAGTTGAAAATCATAGTCATATACGAGAAATTACGTGTTAAGTTGCGAATTTATGGGTTTTGACGCATTTTTGGCACTTTTGCGCATAAAGTAGCTCAAACTTGGTTTGTTTTGCACGAAACATGGCACACAACACTTTTTGGTATGTATTATTGTGTTGAAGAGGTTAGAATTGAAAATCATAGTCATATGCTAGAAATTACATGTTAAGTTGCGATTTTATGGATTTTAAAGCATTTTTGGCTCTTTTGCGCATGAAGTAGCTCAAACTTTGTTTGTTTTGCACAAAACTTGGCACATATCACTATTTGGTGTATATGATCTTTTTGAAGTGGTTAGAATTCAAAATCATAGTCATATGCTAAAAATTACGTGCTATGTTGCGATTTTATGGGTTTTTAAGCGTTTTTTGCACTTTTGCGCATAAAGTAGCTCAAACTTGGTTTGTTTTGCACGAAACATGGCACACAACACCTTTTGGTATAAATTTTTTGTGTTGAAGTGGTTAAAATTGAAAATCATAGTCATATGCTAAAATTACGTTTTAAATTGCGCATTTATGGGTTTTTAAGCGTTTTCGGCACTTTTGCGCATAAAGTAGCTCAAACTTGGTTTGTTTTGCACCAAACTTGGCACACAAAACTTTTTTAGTATATATTATTATGTTTACGTGGTTAGAATTGAAAATCATAGTCATATGCTAGAATTTACGTGTTAGGTTGCGAATTTATGGGTTTTGAAGCATTTTTGGTACTTTTGCGCGTAAAGTAGCTCAAACTTGGTTTGTTTTGCACGAAACATGGCACACAACACTTTTTGGTATGTATTATTGTGTTGAAGAGGTTAAAATTGAAAATCATAGTCATATGTTAGAAATTACGTGTTAAGTTGCGATTTTATGGGTTTTTAAGCGTTTTTGGCACTTTTGCGCATAAAGTAGCTAGAACTTGGTTTGTTTTGCACGAAATATGGCACAGAACACTATTTGGTATTTATTATTGTGTTGAAGTGGTTAGAATTGAAAATTATAGTCATATGCTAGATATTACGTGTTAAGTTGCGATTTTATGCGTTTTCATGCTTTTTTGGCACTTTTCGTGCATAAAGTAGCGCATTAACTTGGTTTGTTTTGCACGCAACTTGGCACACAACACTATTTGGTATATTTTATTGTGTTGAAGTGGTTAGAATTTAAAATCCTAGTCATATGCTAGAAATTACGTGTTAAGTTGCGATTTTAAGGGTTTTTAAGCATTTTTGGCACTTTTGCGTATAAAGTAGCTCAACCACGGTTTCTTTTGCACGAAACTTGGCACACAACACTATTTGGTATATATTATTGTGTTGAAGTTGTAAGAATTGAAAATCATAGTCATATGCAAGAAATTACGTGTTGCGATTTTATGGATTTTAAAGCATTTTTGGCTCTTTTGCGCATGAAGTAGCTCAAACTTTGTTTGTTTTGCACAAAACATGGCACATAACACTATTTGGTGTATATTATCTTTTTGAAGTGGTTAGAATTCAAAATCATAGTCATATGCTAAAAATTACGTGTTATGTTGCGATTTCATGGGTTTTAAACCATTTTTTGCACTTTTGCGCATAAAGTAGTTCAAACTTGGTTTGTTTTGCACGAAACATGGCACACAACACCTTTTGGTATAAATTTTTTGTGTTGAAGTGGTTAGAATTGAAAATCATAGTCATATGCTAAAATTACGTGTTAAATTGCGATTTTATGGGTTTTTAAGCGTTTTTGGCACTTTTGCGCATAAAGTAGCTCAAACTTGGTTTGTTTTGCACCAAACTTGGCACACAAAACTTTTTTATTATATATTATTATGTTTACGTGGTTAGAATTTAAAATCATACTCATATGCTAGAAATTACGTGTTAGGTTGCGATTTTAAGGGTTTTCAAGCGTTTTTGACACTTTTGCGCATAAAGTAGCTCAAACATGGTTTATTTTGCACGAAACATGGCACACAACACTATTTGGTATAAATTTTTGTATTCAAGTGGTTAGAGTTGAAAATCATAGTCATATACGAGAAATTACGTGTTAAGTTGCGAATTTATGGGTTTTGACGCATTTTTGGCACTTTTGCGCATAAAGTAGCTCAAACTTGGTTTGTTTTGCACGAAACATGGCACACAACACTTTTTGGTATGTATTATTGTGTTGAAGAGGTTAGAATTGAAAATCATAGTCATATGCTAGAAATTACGTGTTAAGTTGCGATTTTATGGGTTTTTAAGCGTTTTTGGCACTTTTGCGCATAAAGTAGCTCGAATTTGGTTTGTTTTGCACGAAATATGGCACAGAACACTATTTGGTATATATTATTGTGTTGAAGTGGTTAGAATTGAAAATTATAGTCATATGCTAGATATTACGTGTTAAGTTGCGATTTTATGCGTTGTCATGCTTTTTTGGCACTTTTCGTGCATAAAGTAGCGCATTAACTTGGTTTGTTTTGCACGCAACTTGGCACACAACACTATTTGGTATATTTTATTGTGTTGAAGTGGTTAGAATTTAAAATCTTAGTCATATGCTAGAAATTACGTGTTAAGTTGCGATTTTAAGGGTTTTTAAGCATTTTTGGCACTTTTGCGTATAAAGTAGCTCAAACACGGTTTGTTTTGCACGAAACTTGGCACACAACACTATTTGGTATATATTATTGTGTTGAAGTTGTTAGAATTGAAAATCATACTCATATGCAATAAAATACGTGTTAAGTTGCGATTTTATAGATTTTAAAGCATTTTTGGCTCTTTTGCGCATGAAGTAGCTAAAACTTTGTTTGTTTTGCACAAAACTTGGCACATAACACTATTTGGTGTATATTATCTTTTTGAAGTGGTTAGAATTCAAAATCATAGTCATATGCTAAAAATTACGTGTTATGTTGCGATTTTATGGGTTTTTAAGCGTTTTTTGCACTTTTGCGCATAAAGTAGCTCAAACTTGGTTTGTTTTGCACGAAACATGGCACACAACACCTTTTGGTATAAATTTTTTGTGTTGAAGTGGTTAAAATTGAAAATCATAGTCATATGCTAAAATTACGTTTTAAATTGCGCATTTATGGGTTTTTAAGCCTTTTCGGCACTTTTGCGCATAAAGTAGCTCAAACTTGGTTTGTTTTGCACCAAACTTGGCACACAAAACTTTTTTAGTATATATTATTATGTTTACGTGGTTAGAATTGAAAATCATAGTCATATGCTAGAAATTACGTGTTAGGTTGCGAATTTATGGGTTTTGAAGCATTTTTGGTACTTTTGCGCGTAAAGTAGCTCAAACTTGGTTTGTTTTGCACGAAACATGGCACACAACACTTTTTGGTATGTATTATTGTGTTGAAGTGGTTAGAATTGAAAATTATAGTCATATGCTAGATATTATGTGTTAAGTTGCGATTTTATGCGTTTTCATGCTTTTTTGGCACTTTTCGTGCTTAAAGTAGCGCGTTAACTTGGTTTGTTTTGCACGCAACTTGGCACACAACACTATTTGGTATATTTTATTGTGTTGAAGTGGTTAGAATTTAAAATCCTAGTCATATGCTAGAAATTACGTGTTAAGTTGCGATTTTAAGGGTTTTTAAGCATTTTTGGCACTTTTGCGTATAAAGTAGCTCAACCACGGTTTCTTCTGCACGAAACTTGGCACACAACACTATTTGGTATATATTATTGTGTTGAAGTTGTAAGAATTGAAAATCATAGTCATATGCAAGAAATTACGTTTTTCGATTTTATGGATTTTAAAGGATTTTTAGCTCTTTTGCGCATGAAGTAGCTCAAACTTTATTTGTTTTGCACAAAACTTGGCACATAACACTATTTGGTGTATATTATCTTTTTGAAGTGGTTAGAATTCAAAATCATAGTCATATGCTAAAAATTACGTGTTATGTTGCGATTTCATGGGTTTTTAAGCGTTTTTTGCACTTTTGCGCATAAAGTAGCTCAAACTTGGTTTGTTTTGCACGAAACATGGCACACAACACCTTTTGGTATAAATTTTTTGTGTTGAAGTGGTTAGAATTGAAAATCATAGTCATATGATAAAATTACGTGTTAAATTGCGATTTTATGGGTTTTTAAGCGTTTTTGGCACTTTTGCGCATAAAGTAGCTCAAACTTGGTTTTTTTTGCACCAAACTTGGCACACAAAACTTTTTTAGTATATATTATTATGTTTACGTGGTTAGAAATGAAAATCATAGTCATATGCTAGAAATTACGTGTTAGGTTGCGATTTTAAGGGTTTTCAAGCGTTTTTGACACTTTTGCGCATAAAGTAGCTCAAACATAGTTTATTTTGCACGAAAGATGGCACACAACACTATTTGGTATAAATTTTTGTGTTCAAGTGGTTAGAGTTGAAAATCATAGTCATATACGAGAAATTACGTGTTAAGTTGCGAATTTATGGGTTTTGACGCATTTTTGGCACTTTTGCGCATAAAGTAGCTCAAACTTGGTTTGTTTTGCACGAAACATGGCACACAACACTTTTTGGTATGTATTATTGTGTTGAAGAGGTTAGAATTGAAAATCATAGTCATATGCTAGAAATTACGTGTTAAGTTGCGATTTTATGGATTTTAAAGCATTTTTGGCTCTTTTGCGCATGAAGTAGCTCAAACTTTGTTTGTTTTGCACAAAACTTGGCACATAACACTATTTGGTGTATATTTTCTTTTTGAAGTGGTTAGAATTCAAAATCATAGTCATATGCTAAAAATTACTTGTTATGTTGCGATTTTATGGGTTTTTAAGCGTTTTTTGCACTTTTGCGCATAAAGTAGCTCAAACTTGGTTTGTTTTGCACGAAACATGGCACACCACACCTTTTGGTATAAATTTTTTGTGTTGAAGTGGTTAGAATTGAAAATCATAGTCATATGCTAAAATTACGTGTTAAATTGCGATTTTATGGGTTTTTAAGCGTTTTTGGCACTTTTGCGCATAAAGTAGCTCAAACTTGGTTTGTTTTGCACCAAACTTGGCACACAAAACTTTTTTAGTATATATTATTATGTTTACGTGGTTAGAATTGAAAATCATAGTCATATGCAAGAAATTACGTGTTAGGTTGCGATTTTAAGGGTTTTCACGCGTTTTTGACACTTTTGCGCATAAAGTAGCTCAAACATGGTTTATTTTGCACGAAACATGGCACACAACACTATTTGGTATAAATTTTTGTGTTCAAGTGGTTAGAGTTGAAAATCATAGTCATATACGAGAAATTACGTGTTAAGTTGCGAATTTATGGGTTTTGACGCATTTTTGGCACTTTTGCGCATAAAGTAGCTCAAACTTGGTTTGTTTTGCACGAAAGATGGCCCACAACACTTTTTGGTATGTATTATTGTGTTGAAGAGGTTAGAATTGAAAATCATAGTCATATGCTAGAAATTACGTGTTAAGTTGCGATTTTATGGGTTTTTAAGCGTTTTTGGCACTTTTGCGCATAAAGTAGCTCGAATTTGGTTTGTTTTGCACAAAATATGGCACAGAACACTATTTGGTATATATTATTGTGTTGAAGTGGTTAGAATTGAAAATTATAGTCATATGCTAGATATTACGTGTTAAGTTGCGATTTTATGCGTTGTCATGCTTTTTTGGCACTTTTCGTGCATAAAGTAGCGCATTAACTTGGTTTGTTTTGCACGCAACTTGGCACACAACACTATTTGGTATATTTTATTGTGTTGAAGTGGTTAGAATTTAAAATCCGAGTCATATGCTAGAAATTACGTGTTAAGTTGCGATTTTAAGGGTTTTTAAGCATTTTTGGCACTTTTGCGTATAAAGTAGCTCAAACACGGTTTGTTTCGCACGAAACTTGGCACACAACAGTATTTGTTATATATTATTGTGTTGAAGTTGTTAGAATTGAAAATCATAGTCATATGCAAGAAATTACGTGTTAGGTTGCGATTTTATGGATTTTTAAGCATTTTTGGCTCTTTTGCGCATGAAGTAGCTCAAACTTTGTTTGTTTTGCACAAAACTTGGCACATATCACTATTTGGTGTATATTATCTTTTTGAAGTGGTTAGAATTCAAAATCATAGTCATATGCTAAAAATTACGTGTTATATTGCGATTTTATGGGTTTTTAAGCGTTTTTTGCACTTTTGCGCATAAAGTAGCTCAAACTTGGTTTGTTTTGCACGAAACATGGCACACAACACCTTTTGGTATAAATTTTTTGTGTTGAAGTGGTTAAAATTGAAAATCATAGTCATATGCTAAAATTACGTTTTAAATTGCGCATTTATGGGTTTTTAAGCGTTTTCGGCACTTTTGCGCATAAAGTAGCTCAAACTTGGTTTGTTTTGCACCAAACTTGGCACACAAAACTTTTTTAGTATATATTATTATGTTTACGTGGTTAGAATTGAAAATCATAGTCATATGCTAGAATTTACGTGTTAGGTTGCGAATTTATGGGTTTTGAAGCATTTTTGGTACTTTTGCGCGTAAAGTAGCTCAAACTTGGTTTGTTTTGCACGAAACATGGCACACAACACTTTTTGGTATGTATTATTGTGTTGAAGAGGTTAGAATTGAAAATCATAGTCATATGTTAGAAATTACGTGTTAAGTTGCGATTTTATGGGTTTTTAAGCGTTTTTGGCACTTTTGCGCATAAAGTAGCTAGAACTTGGTTTGTTTTGCACGAAATATGGCACAGAACACTATTTGGTATATATTATTGTGTTGAAGTGGTTAGAATTGAAAATTATAGTCATATGCTAGATATTACGTGTTAAGTTGCGATTTTATGCGTTTTCATGCTTTTTTGGCACTTTTCGTGCATAAAGTAGCGCATTAACTTGGTTTGTTTTGCACGCAACTTGGCACACAACACTATTTGGTATATTTTATTGTGTTGAAGTGGTTAGAATTTAAAATCCTAGTCATATGCTAGAAATTACGTGTTAAGTTGCGATTTTAAGGGTTTTTAAGCATTTTTGGCACTTTTGCGTATAAAGTAGCTCAACCACGGTTTCTTTTGCACGAAACTTGGCACACAACACTATTTGGTATATATTATTGTGTTGAAGTTGTAAGAATTGAAAATCATAGTCATATGCAAGAAATTACGTGTTGCGATTTTATGGATTTTAAAGCATTTTTGGCTCTTTTGCGCATGAAGTAGCTCAAACTTTGTTTGTTTTGCACAAAACATGGCACATAACACTATTTGGTGTATATTATCTTTTTGAAGTGGTTAGAATTCAAAATCATAGTCATATGCTAAAAATTACGTGTTATGTTGCGATTTCATGGGTTTTAAACCATTTTTTGCACTTTTGCGCATAAAGTAGTTCAAACTTGGTTTGTTTTGCACGAAACATGGCACACAACACCTTTTGGTATAAATTTTTTGTGTTGAAGTGGTTAGAATTGAAAATCATAGTCATATGCTAAAATTACGTGTTAAATTGCGATTTTATGGGTTTTTAAGCGTTTTTGGCACTTTTGCGCATAAAGTAGCTCAAACTTGGTTTGTTTTGCACCAAACTTGGCACACAAAACTTTTTTATTATATATTATTATGTTTACGTGGTTAGAATTTAAAATCATACTCATATGCTAGAAATTACGTGTTAGGTTGCGATTTTAAGGGTTTTCAAGCGTTTTTGACACTTTTGCGCATAAAGTAGCTCAAACATGGTTTATTTTGCACGAAACATGGCACACAACACTATTTGGTATAAATTTTTGTATTCAAGTGGTTAGAGTTGAAAATCATAGTCATATACGAGAAATTACGTGTTAAGTTGCGAATTTATGGGTTTTGACGCATTTTTGGCACTTTTGCGCATAAAGTAGCTCAAACTTGGTTTGTTTTGCACGAAACATGGCACACAACACTTTTTGGTATGTATTATTGTGTTGAAGAGGTTAGAATTGAAAATCATAGTCATATGCTAGAAATTACGTGTTAAGTTGCGATTTTATGGGTTTTTAAGCGTTTTTGGCACTTTTGCGCATAAAGTAGCTCGAATTTGGTTTGTTTTGCACGAAATATGGCACAGAACACTATTTGGTATATATTATTGTGTTGAAGTGGTTAGAATTGAAAATTATAGTCATATGCTAGATATTACGTGTTAAGTTGCGATTTTATGCGTTGTCATGCTTTTTTGGCACTTTTCGTGCATAAAGTAGCGCATTAACTTGGTTTGTTTTGCACGCAACTTGGCACACAACACTATTTGGTATATTTTATTGTGTTGAAGTGGTTAGAATTTAAAATCTTAGTCATATGCTAGAAATTACGTGTTAAGTTGCGATTTTAAGGGTTTTTAAGCATTTTTGGCACTTTTGCGTATAAAGTAGCTCAAACACGGTTTGTTTTGCACGAAACTTGGCACACAACACTATTTGGTATATATTATTGTGTTGAAGTTGTTAGAATTGAAAATCATACTCATATGCAATAAAATACGTGTTAAGTTGCGATTTTATAGATTTTAAAGCATTTTTGGCTCTTTTGCGCATGAAGTAGCTAAAACTTTGTTTGTTTTGCACAAAACTTGGCACATAACACTATTTGGTGTATATTATCTTTTTGAAGTGGTTAGAATTCAAAATCATAGTCATATGCTAAAAATTACGTGTTATGTTGCGATTTTATGGGTTTTTAAGCGTTTTTTGCACTTTTGCGCATAAAGTAGCTCAAACTTGGTTTGTTTTGCACGAAACATGGCACACAACACCTTTTGGTATAAATTTTTTGTGTTGAAGTGGTTAAAATTGAAAATCATAGTCATATGCTAAAATTACGTTTTAAATTGCGCATTTATGGGTTTTTAAGCGTTTTCGGCACTTTTGCGCATAAAGTAGCTCAAACTTGGTTTGTTTTGCACCAAACTTGGCACACAAAACTTTTTTAGTATATATTATTATGTTTACGTGGTTAGAATTGAAAATCATAGTCATATGCTAGAAATTACGTGTTAGGTTGCGAATTTATGGGTTTTGAAGCATTTTTGGTACTTTTGCGCGTAAAGTAGCTCAAACTTGCTTTGTTTTGCACGAAACATGGCACACAACACTTTTTGGTATGTATTATTGTGTTGAAGAGGTTAGAATTGAAAATCATAGTCATATGCTAGAAATTACGTGTTAAGTTGCGACTTTATGGGTTTTTAAGCGTTTTTGGCACTTTTGCGCATAAAGTAGCTCGAACTTGGTTTGTTTTGCACGAAATATGGCACAGAACACTATTTGGTATATATTATTGTGTTGAAGTGGTTAGAATTGAAAATTATAGTCATATGCTAGATATTACGTGTTAAGTTGCGATTTTATGCGTTTTCATGCTTTTTTGGCACTTTTCGTGCATAAAGTAGCGCATTAACTTGGTTTGTTTTGCACGCAACTTGGCACACAACACTATTTGGTAAATTTTATTGTGTTGAAGTGGTTAGAATTTAAAATCCGAGTCATATGCTAGAAATTACGTGTTAAGTTGCGATTTTAAGGGTTTTTAAGCATTTTTGGCACTTTTGCGTATAAAGTAGCTCAAACACGGTTTGTTTCGCACGAAACTTGGCACACAACAGTATTTGTTATATATTATTGTGTTGAAGTTGTTAGAATTGAAAATCATAGTCATATGCAAGAAATTACGTGTTAGGTTGCGATTTTATGGATTTTTAAGCATTTTTGGCTCTTTTGCGCATGAAGTAGCTCAAACTTTGTTTGCTTTGCACAAAACTTGGCACATATCACTATTTGGTGTATATGATCTTTTTGAAGTGGTTAGAATTCAAAATCATAGTCATATGCTAAAAATTACGTGCTATGTTGCGATTTTATGGGTTTTTAAGCGTTTTTTGCACTTTTGCGCATAAAGTAGCTCAAACTTGGTTTGTTTTGCACGAAACATGGCACACAACACCTTTTGGTATAAATTTTTTGTGTTGAAGTGGTTAAAATTGAAAATCATAGTCATATGCTAAAATTACGTGTTAAATTGCGATTTTATGGGTTTTTAAGCGTTTTTGGCACTTTTGCGCATAAAGTAGCTCAAACTTGGTTTGTTTTGCACCAAACTTGGCACACAAAACTTTTTTATTATATATTATTATGTTTACGTGGTTAGAATTTAAAATCATACTCATATGCTAGAAATTACGTGTTAGGTTGCGATTTTAAGGGTTTTCAAGCGTTTTTGACACTTTTGCGCATAAAGTAGCTCAAACATGGTTTATTTTGCACGAAACATGGCACACAACACTATTTGGTATAAATTTTTGTATTCAAGTGGTTAGAGTTGAAAATCATAGTCATATACGAGAAATTACGTGTTAAGTTGCGAATTTATGGGTTTTGACGCATTTTTGGCACTTTTGCGCATAAAGTAGCTCAAACTTGGTTTGTTTTGCACGAAACATGGCACACAACACTTTTTGGTATGTATTATTGTGTTGAAGAGGTTAGAATTGAAAATCATAGTCATATGCTAGAAATTACGTGTTAAGTTGCGATTTTATGGGTTTTTAAGCGTTTTTGGCACTTTTGCGCATAAAGTAGCTCGAATTTGGTTTGTTTTGCACGAAATATGGCACAGAACACTATTTGGTATATATTATTGTGTTGAAGTGGTTAGAATTGAAAATTATAGTCATATGCTAGATATTACGTGTTAAGTTGCGATTTTATGCGTTGTCATGCTTTTTTGGCACTTTTCGTGCATAAAGTAGCGCATTAACTTGGTTTGTTTTGCACGCAACTTGGCACACAACACTATTTGGTATATTTTATTGTGTTGAAGTGGTTAGAATTTAAAATCTTAGTCATATGCTAGAAATTACGTGTTAAGTTGCGATTTTAAGGGTTTTTAAGCATTTTTGGCACTTTTGCGTATAAAGTAGCTCAAACACGGTTTGTTTTGCACGAAACTTGGCACACAACACTATTTGGTATATATTATTGTGTTGAAGTTGTTAGAATTGAAAATCATACTCATATGCAATAAAATACGTGTTAAGTTGCGATTTTATAGATTTTAAAGCATTTTTGGCTCTTTTGCGCATGAAGTAGCTAAAACTTTGTTTGTTTTGCACAAAACTTGGCACATAACACTATTTGGTGTATATTATCTTTTTGAAGTGGTTAGAATTCAAAATCATAGTCATATGCTAAAAATTACGTGTTATATTGCGATTTTATGGGTTTTTAAGCGTTTTTTGCACTTTTGCGCATAAAGTAGCTCAAACTTGGTTTGTTTTGCACGAAACATGGCACACAACACCTTTTGGTATAAATTTTTTGTGTTGAAGTGGTTAAAATTGAAAATCATAGTCATATGCTAAAATTACGTTTTAAATTGCGCATTTATGGGTTTTTAAGCGTTTTCGGCACTTTTGCGCATAA
Source organism: Amaranthus tricolor (assembly GCF_026212465.1). Taxonomy (NCBI): domain Eukaryota; kingdom Viridiplantae; phylum Streptophyta; class Magnoliopsida; order Caryophyllales; family Amaranthaceae; genus Amaranthus; species Amaranthus tricolor. The sequence continues at coordinate 21,985,424 of NC_080053.1, forward strand.
AGTAGCTCAAACTTGGTTTGTTTTGCACCAAACTTGGCACACAAAACTTTTTTAGTATATATTATTATGTTTACGTGGTTAGAATTGAAAATCATAGTCATATGCTAGAAATTACGTGTTAGGTTGCGAATTTATGGGTTTTGAAGCATTTTTGGTACTTTTGCGCGTAAAGTAGCTCAAACTTGCTTTGTTTTGCACGAAACATGGCACACAACACTTTTTGGTATGTATTATTGTGTTGAAGAGGTTAGAATTGAAAATCATAGTCATATGCTAGAAATTACGTATTAAGTTGCGACTTTATGGGTTTTTAAGCGTTTTTGGCACTTTTGCGCATAAAGTAGCTCGAACTTGGTTTGTTTTGCACGAAATATGGCACAGAACACTATTTGGTATATATTATTGTGTTGAAGTGGTTAGAATTGAAAATTATAGTCATATGCTAGATATTACGTGTTAAGTTGCGATTTTATGCGTTTTCATGCTTTTTTGGCACTTTTCGTGCATAAAGTAGCGCATTAACTTGGTTTGTTTTGCACGCAACTTGGCACACAACACTATTTGGTAAATTTTATTTTGTTGAAGTGGTTAGAATTTAAAATCCTAGTCATATGCTAGAAATTACGTGTTAAGTTGCGATTTTAAGGGTTTTTAAGCATTTTTGGCACTTTTGCGTATAAAGTAGCTCAAACACGGTTTGTTTCGCACGAAACTTGGCACACAACAGTATTTGTTATATATTATTGTGTTGAAGTTGTTAGAATTGAAAATCATAGTCATATGCAAGAAATTACGTGTTAGGTTGCGATTTTATGGATTTTTAAGCATTTTTGGCTCTTTTGCGCATGAAGTAGCTCAAACTTTGTTTGTTTTGCACAAAACTTGGCACATATCACTATTTGGTGTATATGATCTTTTTGAAGTGGTTAGAATTCAAAATCATAGTCATATGCTAAAAATTACGTGTTATGTTGCGATTTTATGGGTTTTTAAGCGTTTTTTGCACTTTTGCGCAAAAAGTAGCTCAAACTTGGTTTGTTTTGCACGAAACATGGCACACAACACCTTTTGGTATAAATTTTTTGTGTTGAAGTGGTTAAAATTGAAAATCATAGTCATATGCTAAAATTACGTTTTAAATTGCGCATTTATGGGTTTTTAAGCGTTTTCGGCACTTTTGCGCATAAAGTAGCTCAAACTTGGTTTGTTTTGCACCAAACTTGGCACATAAAACTTTTTTAGTATATATTATTATGTTTACGTGGTTAGAATTGAAAATCATAGTCATATGCTAGAAATTACGTGTTAGGTTGCGAATTTATGGGTTTTGAAGCATTTTTGGTACTTTTGCGCGTAAAGTAGCTCAAACTTGGTTTGTTTTGCACGAAACATGGCACACAACACTTTTTGGTATGTATTATTGTGTTGAAGAGGTTAGAATTGAAAATCATAGTCATATGTTAGAAATTACGTGTTAAGTTGCGATTTTATGGGTTTTTAAGCGTTTTTTGCACTTTTGCGCATAAAGTAGCTAGAACTTGGTTTGTTTTGCACGAAATATGGCACAGAACACTATTTGGTATATATTATTGTGTTGAAGTGGTTAGAATTTAAAATTATAGTCATATGCTAGATATTACGTGTTAAGTTGCGATTTTATGCGTTTTCATGCTTTTTTGGCACTTTTCGTGCATAAAGTAGCGCATTAACTTGGTTTGTTTTGCACGCAACTTGGCACACAACACTATTTGGTATATTTTATTGTGTTGAAGTGGTTAGAATTTAAAATCCTAGTCATATGCTAGAAATTACGTGTTAAGTTGCGATTTTAAGGGTTTTTAAGCATTTTTGGCACTTTTGCGTATAAAGTAGCTCAACCACGGTTTCTTTTGCACGAAACTTGGCACACAACACTATTTGGTATATATTATTGTGTTGAAGTTGTAAGAATTGAAAATCATAGTCATATGCAAGAAATTACGTGTTGCGATTTTATGGATTTTAAAGCATTTTTGGCTCTTTTGCACATGAAGTAGCTCAAACTTTGTTTGTTTTGCACAAAACTTGGCACATAACACTATTTGGTGTATATTATCTTTTTGAAGTGGTTAGAATTCAAAATCATAGTCATATGCTAAAAATTACGTGTTATGTTGCGATTTCATGGGTTTTTAAGCATTTTTTGCACTTTTGCGCATAAAGTAGCTCAAACTTGGTTTGTTTTGCACGAAACATGGCACACAACACCTTTTGGTATAAATTTTTTGTGTTTAAGTGGTTAGAATTGAAAACCATAGTCATATGCTAAAATTACGTGTTAAATTGCGATTTTATGGGTTTTTAAGCGTTTTTGGCACTTTTGCGCATAAAGTAGCTCAAACTTGGTTTGTTTTGCACCAAACTTGGCACACAAAACTTTTTTATTATATATTATTATGTTTACGTGGTTAGAATTTAAAATCATACTCATATGCTAGAAATTACGTGTTAGGTTGCGATTTTAAGGGTTTTCAAGCGTTTTTGACACTTTTGCGCATAAAGTAGCTCAAACATGGTTTATTTTGCACGAAACATGGCACACAACACTATTTGGTATAAATTTTTGTGTTCAAGTGGTTAGAGTTGAAAATCATAGTCATATACGAGAAATTACATGTTAAGTTGCGAATTTATGGGTTTTTACGCATTTTTGGCACTTTTGCGCATAAAGTAGCTCAAACTTGGTTTGTTTTGCACGAAACATGGCACACAACACTTTTTGGTATCTATTATTGTGTTGAAGAGGTTAGAATTGAAAATCATAGTCATATGCTAGAAATTACGTGTTAAGTTGCGATTTTATGGGGTTTTAAGCGTTTTTGGCACTTTTGCGCATAAAGTAGCTCGAATTTGGTTTGTTTTGCACGAAATATGGCACAGAACACTATTTGGTATATATTATTGTGTTGAAGTGGTTAGAATTGAAAATTATAGTCATATGCTAGATATTACGTGTTAAGTTGCGATTTTATGCGTTGTCATGCTTTTTTGGCACTTTTCGTGCATAAAGTAGCGCATTAACTTGGTTTGTTTTGCACGCAACTTGGCACACAACACTATTTGGTATATTTTATTGTGTTGAAGTGGTTAGAATTTAAAATCGTAGTCATATGCTAGAAATTACGTGTTAAGTTGCGATTTTAAGGGTTTTTAAGCATTTTTGGCACTTTTGCGTATAAAGTAGCTCAAACACGGTTTGTTTTGCACGAAACATGGCACACAACACTATTTGGTATATATTATTGTGTTGAAGTTGTTAGAATTGAAAATCATACTTATATGCAATACAATACGTGTTAAGTTGCGATTTTATAGATTTTAAAGCATTTTTGGCTCTTTTGCGCATGAAGTAGCTCAAACTTTGTTTGTTTTGCACAAAACTTGGCACATAACACTATTTGGTGTATATTATCTTTTTGAAGTGGTTAGAATTCAAAATCATAGTCATATGCTAAAAATTACGTGTTATGTTGCGATTTTATGGGTTTTTAAGCGTTTTTGGACTTTTGCGCATAAAGTAGCTCAAACTTGGTTTGTTTTGCACGAAACATGGCACACAACACCTTTTGGTATAAATTTTTTGTGTTGAAGTGGTTAAAATTGAAAATCATAGTCATATGCTAAAATTACGTTTTAAATTGCGCATTTATGGGTTTTTAAGCGTTTTCGGCACTTTTGCGCATAAAGTAGCTCAAACTTGGTTTGTTTTGCACCAAACTTGGCACACAAAACTTTTTTAGTATATATTATTATGTTTACGTGGTTAGAATTGAAAATCATAGTCATATGCTAGAAATTACGTGTTAGGTTGCGAATTTATGGGTTTTGAAGCATTTTTGGTACTTTTGCGCGTAAAGTAGCTCAAACTTGCTTTGTTTTGCACGAAACATGGCACACAACACTTTTTGGTATGTATTATTGTGTTGAAGAGGTTAGAATTGAAAATCATAGTCATATGCTAGAAATTACGTGTTAAGTTGCGACTTTATGGGTTTTTAAGCGTTTTTGGCACTTTTGCGCATAAAGTAGCTCGAACTTGGTTTGTTTTGCACGAAATATGGCACAGAACACTATTTGGTATATATTATTGTGTTGAAGTGGTTAGAATTGAAAATTATAGTCATATGCTAGATATTACGTGTTAAGTTGCGATTTTATGCGTTTTCATGCTTTTTTGGCACTTTTCGTGCATAAAGTAGCGCATTAACTTGGTTTGTTTTGCACGCAACTTGGCACACAACACTATTTGGTATATTTTATTGTGTTGAAGTGGTTAGAATTTAAAATCTTAGTCATATGCTAGAAATTACGTGTTAAGTTGCGATTTTAAGGGTTTTTAAGCATTTTTGGCACTTTTGCGTATAAAGTAGCTCAAACACGGTTTGTTTTGCACGAAACTTGGCACACAACACTATTTGGTATATATTATTGTGTTGAAGTTGTTAGAATTGAAAATCATACTCATATGCAATAAAATACGTGTTAAGTTGCGATTTTATAGATTTTAAAGCATTTTTGGCTCTTTTGCGCATGAAGTAGCTCAAACTTTGTTTGTTTTGCACAAAACTTGGCACATAACACTATTTGGTGTATATTATCTTTTTGAAGTGGTTAGAATTCAAAATCATAGTCATATACTAAAAATTACGTGTTATGTTGCGATTTTATGGGTTTTTAAGTGTTTTTGGACTTTTGCGCATAAAGTAGCTCAAACTTGGTTTGTTTTGCACGAAACATGGCACACAACACCTTTTGGTATAAATTTTTTGTGTTGAAGTGGTTAAAATTGAAAATCATAGTCATATGCTAAAATTACGTTTTAAATTGCGCATTTATGGGTTTTTAAGCGTTTTCGGCACTTTTGCGCATAAAGTAGCTCAAACTTGGTTTGTTTTGCACCAAACTTGGCACACAAAACTTTTTTAGTATATATTATTATGTTTACGTGGTTAGAATTGAAAATCATAGTCATATGCTAGAAATTACGTGTTAGGTTGCGATTTTAAGGGTTTCCAAGCATTTTTGACACTTTTGCGCGTAAAGTAGCTCAAACTTGGTTTGTTTTGCACGAAACATGGCACACAACACTTTTTGGTATGTATTATTGTGTTGAAGAGGTTAGAATTGAAAATCATAGTCATATGCTAGAAATTACGTGTTAAGTTGCGATTTTATGGGTTTTTAAGCGTTTTTGGCACTTTTGCGCATAAAGTAGCTCGAACTTGGTTTGTTTTGCACGAAATATGGCACAGAACACTATTTGGTATATATTATTGTGTTGAAGTGGTTAGAATTGAAAATTATAGTCATATGCTAGATATTACGTGTTAAGTTGCGATTTTATGCGTTTTCATGCTTTTTTGGCACTTTTCGTGTATAAAGTAGCGCATCAACATGGTTTGTTTTGCACGTAACTTGGCACAAAACACTATCTGGTATATTTTATTGTGTTGAAGTGGTTAGAATTGAAAATCCTAGTCATATGCTAGAAATTACGTGTTAAGTTGCGATTTTAAGGGTTTTAAGCATTTTTGGCACTTTTTCATATAACGTAGCTCAAACACGGTTTGTTTTGCACGAAACTTGGCACACAACAATATTTGGTATATATTATTGTGTTGAAGTTGTTAGAATTGAAAATCATAGTCATATGCAAGAAATTACGTGTTAAGTTGCGATTTTATGGATTTTAAAGCATTTTTGGCTCTTTTGCGCATGAAGTAGCTCAAACTTTGTTTGTTTTGCACAAAACTTGGCACATAACACTATTTGGTGTATATTATCTTTTTGAAGTGGTTAGAATTCAAAATCATAGTCATATGCTAAAAATTACGTGTTATGTTGCGATTTCATGGGTTTTTAAGCGTTTTTTGCACTTTTGCGCATAAAGTAGCTCAAACTTGGTTTGTTTTGCACGAAACATGGCACACAACACCTTTTGGTATAAATTTTTTGTGTTGAAGTGGTTAGAATTGAAAATCATAGTCATACGCTAAAATTACGTGTTAAATTGCGATTTTATGGGTTTTTAAGCGTTTTTGGCACTTTTGCGCATAAAGTAGCTCAAACTTGGTTTGTTTTGCACCAAACTTGGCACACAAAAATTTTTTAGTATATATTATTATGTTTACGTGGTTAGAATTGAAAATCATAGTCATATGCTAGAAATTACGTGTTAGGTTGCGATTTTAAGGGTTTCCAAGCGTTTTTGACACTTTTGCGCATAAAGTAGCTCAAACATGGTTTATTTTGCACGAAACATGGCACACAACACTATTTGGTATAAATTTTTGTGTTCAAGTGGTTAGAGTTGAAAATCATAGTCATATACGAGAAATTACGTGTTAAGTTGCGAATTTATGGGTTTTGTCGCATTTTTGGCACTTTTGCGCATAAAGTAGCTCAAACTTGGTTTTTTTTGCACGAAACATGGCACACAACACTTTTTGGTATGTATTATTGTGGTTAAGAGGTTAGAATTGAAAATCATAGTCATATGCTAGAAATTACGTGTTAAGTTGCGACTTTATGGGTTTTTAAGCGTTTTTGGCACTTTTGCGCATAAAGTAGCTCGAACTTGGTTTGTTTTGCACGAAATATGGCACAGAACACTATTTGGTATATATTATTGTGTTGAAGTGGTTAGAATTGAAAATTATAGTCATATGCTAGATATTACGTGTTAAGTTGCGATTTTATGCGTTTTCATGCTTTTTTGGCACTTTTCGTGCATAAAGTAGCGCATTAACTTGGTTTGTTTTGCACGCAACTTGGCACACAACACTATTTGGTAAATTTTATTGTGTTGAAGTGGTTAGAATTTAAAATCCTAGTCATATGCTAGAAATTACGTGTTAAGTTGCGATTTTAAGTGTTTTTAAGCATTTTTGGCACTTTTGCGTATAAAGTAGCTCAACCACGGTTTCTTTTGCACGAAACTTAGCACACAACACTATTTGGTATATATTATTGTGTTGAAGTTGTAAGAATTGAAAATCATAGTCATATGCAAGAAATTACGTGTTGCGATTTTATGGATTTTAAAGCATTTTTGGCTCTTTTGCGCATGAAGTAGCTCAAACTTTGTTTGTTTTGCACAAAACTTGGCACATAACACTATTTGGTGTATATTATCTTTTTGAAGTGGTTAGAATTCAAAATCATAGTCATATGCTAAAAATTACGTGTTATGTTGCGATTTCATGGGTTTTTAAGCGTTTTTTGCACTTTTGCGCATAAAGTAGCTCAAACTTGGTTTGTTTTGCAGGAAACATGGCACACAACACCTTTTGGTATAAATTTTTTGTGTTGAAGTGGTTAGAATTGAAAATCATAGTCATATGCTAAAATTACGTGTTAAATTGCGATTTTATGGGTTTTTAAGCGTTTTTTGGCACTTTTGCGCATAAAGTAGCTCAAACTTGGTTTGTTTTGCACCAAACTTGGCACACAAAACTTTTTTAGTATATATTATTATGTTTACGTGGTTAGAATTGAAAATCATAGTCATATGCTAGAAATTACGTGTTAGGTTGCGATTTTAAGGGTTTCCAAGCGTTTTTGACACTTTTGCGCGTAAAGTAGCTCAAACTTGGTTTGTTTTGCACGAAACATGGCACACAACACTTTTTGGTATGTATTATTGTGTTGAAGAGGTTAGAATTGAAAATCATAGTCATATGCTAGAAATTACGTGTTAAGTTGCGATTTTATGGGTTTTTAAGCGTTTTTGGCACTTTTGCGCATATAGTAGCTCGAACTTGGTTTGTTTTGCACGAAATATGGCACAGAACACTATTTGGTATATATTATTGTGTTGAAGTGGTTAGAATTGAAAATTATAGTCATATGCTAGATATTACGTGTTAAGTTGCGATTTTATGCGTTTTCATGCTTTTTTGGCACTTTTCGTGTATAAAGTAGCGCATCAACATGGTTTGTTTTGCACGTAACTTGGCACACAACACTATCTGGTATATTTTATTGTGTTGAAATGGTTAGAATTGAAAATCCTAGTCATATGCTAGAAATTACGTGTTAAGTTGCGATTTTAAGGGTTTTTAAGCATTTTTGGCACTTTTGCATATAACGTAGCTCAAACACGGTTTGTTTTGCACGAAACTTGGCACACAACAATATTTGGTATATATTATTGTGTTGAAGTTGTTAGAATTGAAAATCATAGTCATATGCAAGAAATTACGTGTTAAGTTGCGAATTTATGGATTTTAAAGCATTTTTGGCTCTTTTGCGCATGAAGTAGCTCAAACTTTGTTTGTTTTGCACAAAACTTGGCACATAACACTATTTGGTGTATATTATCTTTTTGAAGTGGTTAGAATTCAAAATCATAGTCATATGCTAAAAATTACGTGTTATGTTGCGATTTCATGGGTTTTTAAGCGTTTTTTGCACTTTTGCGCATAAAGTAGCTCAAACTTGGTTTGTTTTGCACGAAACATGGCACACAACACCTTTTGGTATAAATTTTTTGTGTTGAAGTGGTTAGAATTGAAAATCATAGTCATATGCTAAAATTACGTGTTAAATTGCGATTTTATGGGTTTTTAAGCGTTTTTGGCACTTTTGCGCATAAAGTAGCTCAAACTTGGTTTGTTTTGCACCAAACTTGGCACACAAAACTTTTTTAGTATATATTATTATGTTTACGTGGTTAGAATTGAAAATCATAGTCATATGCTAGAAATTACGTGTTAGGTTGCGATTTTAAGGGTTTCCAAGCGTTTTTGACACTTTTGCGCATAAAGTAGCTCAAACATGGTTTATTTTGCACGAAACATGGCACACAACACTATTTGGTATAAATTTTTGTGTTCAAGTGGTTAGAGTTGAAAATCATAGTCATATACGAGAAATTACGTGTTAAGTTGCGAATTTATGGGTTTTGTCGCATTTTTGGCACTTTTGCGCATAAAGTAGCTCAAACTTGGTTTTTTTTGCACGAAACATGGCACACAACACTTTTTGGTATGTATTATTGTGGTTAAGAGGTTAGAATTGAAAATCATAGTCATATGCTAGAAATTACGTGTTAAGTTGCGATTTTATGGGTTTTTAAGCGTTTTTGGAACTTTTGCACATAAAGTAGCTCGAATTTGGTTTGTTTTGCACGAAATATGGCACAGAACACTATTTGGTATATATTATTGTGTTGAAGTGGTTAGAATTGAAAATTATAGTCATATGCTAGATATTACGTGTTAAGTTGCGATTTTATGCGTTGTCATGCTTTTTTGGCACTTTTCGTGCATAAAGTAGCGCATTAACTTGGTTTGTTTTGCACGCAACTTGGCACACAACACTATTTGGTATATTTTATTGTGTTGAAGTGGATAGAATTTAAAATCTTAGTCATATGCTAGAAATTACGTGTTAAGTTGCGATTTTAAGGGTTTTTAAGCATTTTTGGCACTTTTGCGTATAAAGTAGCTCAAACACGGTTTGTTTTGCACGAAACTTGGCACACAACACTATTTGGTATATATTATTGTGTTGAAGTTGTTAGAATTGAAAATCATACTCATATGCAATAAAATACGTGTTAAGTTGCGATTTTATGGATTTTAAAGCATTTTTGGCTCTTTTGCGCATGAAGTAGCTCAAACTTTGTTTGTTTTGCACAAAACTTGGCACATAACACTATTTGGTGTATATTATCTTTTTGAAGTGGTTAGAATTCAAAATCATAGTCATATGCTAAAAATTACGTGTTATGTTGCGATTTCATGGGTTTTTAAGCGTTTTTTGCACTTTTGCGCATAAAGTAGCTCAAACTTGGTTTGTTTTGCACGAAACATGGCACACAACACCTTTTGGTATAAATTTTTTGTGTTGAAGTGGTTAGAATTGAAAATCATAGTCGTATGCTAAAATTACGTCTTAAATTGCGATTTTATGGGTTTTTAAGCGTTTTTGGCACTTTTGCGCATAAAGTAGCTCAAACTTGGTTTGTTTTGCACCAAACTTGGCACACAAAACTTTTTTAGTATATATTATTATGTTTACGTGGTTAGAATTGAAAATCATAGTCATATGCTAGAAATTACGTGTTAGGTTGCGATTTTAAGGGTTTCCAAGCGTTTTTGACACTTTTGCGCATAAAGTAGCTCAAACATGGTTTATTTTGCACGAAACATGGCACACAACACTATTTGGTATAAATTTTTGTGTTCAAGTGGTTAGAGTTGAAAATCATAGTCATATACGAGAAATTACGTGTTAAGTTGCGAATTTATGGGTTTTGTCGCATTTTTGGCACTTTTCAAACTTGGTTTTTTTTGCACGAAACATGGCACACAACACTTTTTGGTATGTATTATTGTGGTTAAGAGGTTAGAATTGAAAATCATAGTCATATGCTAGAAATTACGTGTTAAGTTGCGATTTTATGGGTTTTTAAGCGTTTTTGGAACTTTTGCACATAAAGTAGCTCGAATTTGGTTTGTTTTGCACGAAATATGGCACAGAACACTATTTGGTATATATTATTGTGTTGAAGTGGTTAGAATTGAAAATTATAGTCATACGCTAGATATTACGTGTTAAGTTGCGATTTTATGCGTTGTCATGCTTTTTTGGCACTTTTCGTGCATAAAGTAGCGCATTAACTTGGTTTGTTTTGCACGCAACTTGGCACACAACACTATTTGGTATATTTTATTGTGTTGAAGTGGATAGAATTTAAAATCTTAGTCATATGCTAGAAATTACGAGTTAAGTTGCGATTTTAAGGGTTTTTAAGCATTTTTGGCACTTTTGCGTATAAAGTAGCTCAAACACGGTTTGTTTTGCACGAAACTTGGCACACAACACTATTTGGTATATATTATTGTGTTGAAGTTGTTAGAATTGAAAATCATACTCATATGCATTAAAATACGTGTTAAGTTGCGATTTTATGGATTTTAAAGCATTTTTGGCTCTTTTGCGCATGAAGTAGCTCAAACTTTGTTTGTTTTGCACAAAACTTGGCACATAACACTATTTGGTGTATATTATCTTTTTGAAGTGGTTAGAATTCAAAATCATAGTCATATGCTAAAAATTACGTGTTATGTTGCGATTTCATGGGTTTTTAAGCGTTTTTTGCACTTTTGCGCATAAAGTAGCTCAAACTTGGTTTGTTTTGCACGAAACATGGCACACAACACCTTTTGGTATAAATTTTTTGTGTTGAAGTGGTTAGAATTGAAAATCATAGTCGTATGCTAAAATTACGTCTTAAATTGCGATTTTATGGGTTTTTAAGCGTTTTTGGCACTTTTGCGCATAAAGTAGCTCAAACTTGGTTTGTTTTGCACCAAACTTGGCACACAAAACTTTTTTAGTATATATTATTATGTTTACGTGGTTAGAATTGAAAATCATAGTCATATGCTAGAAATTACGTGTTAGGTTGCGATTTTAAGGGTTTCCAAGCGTTTTTGACACTTTTGCGCATAAAGTAGCTCAAACATGGTTTATTTTGCACGAAACATGGCACACAACACTATTTGGTATAAATTTTTGTGTTGAAGTGGTTAGAGTTGAAAATCATAGTCATATACGAGAAATTACGTGTTAAGTTGCGAATTTATGGGTTTTGTCGCATTTTTGGCACTTTTCAAACTTGGTTTTTTTTGCACGAAACATGGCACACAACACTTTTTGGTATGTATTATTGTGGTTAAGAGGTTAGAATTGAAAATCATAGTCATATGCTAGAAATTACGTGTTAAGTTGCGATTTTATGGGTTTTTAAGCGTTTTTGGAACTTTTGCACATAAAGTAGCTCGAATTTGGTTTGTTTTGCACGAAATATGGCACAGAACACTATTTGGTATATATTATTGTGTTGAAGTGGTTAGAATTGAAAATTATAGTCATATGCTAGATATTACGTGTTAAGTTGCGATTTTATGCGTTGTCATGCTTTTTTGGCACTTTTCGTGCATAAAGTAGCGCATTAACTTGGTTTGTTTTGCACGCAACTTGGCACACAACACTATTTGGTATATTTTATTGTGTTGAAGTGGATAGAATTTAAAATCTTAGTCATATGCTAGAAATTACGTGTTAAGTTGCGATTTTAAGGGTTTTTAAGCATTTTTGGCACTTTTGCGTATAAAGTAGCTCAAACACGGTTTGTTTTGCACGAAACTTGGCACACAACACTATTTGGTATATATTATTGTGTTGAAGTTGTTAGAATTGAAAATCATACTCATATGCAATAAAATACGTGTTAAGTTGCGATTTTATGGATTTTAAAGCATTTTTGGCTCTTTTGCGCATGAAGTAGCTCAAACTTTGTTTGTTTTGCACAAAACTTGGCACATAACACTATTTGGTGTATATTATCTTTTTGAAGTGGTTAGAATTCAAAATCATAGTCATATGCTAAAAATTACGTGTTATGTTGCGATTTCATGGGTTTTTAAGCGTTTTTTGCACTTTTGCGCATAAAGTAGCTCAAACTTGGTTTGTTTTGCACGAAACATGGCACACAACACCTTTTGGTATAAATTTTTTGTGTTGAAGTGGTTAGAATTGAAAATCATAGTCGTATGCTAAAATTACGTCTTAAATTGCGATTTTATGGGTTTTTAAGCGTTTTTGGCACTTTTGCGCATAAAGTAGCTCAAACTTGGTTTGTTTTGCACCAAACTTGGCACACAAAACTTTTTTAGTATATATTATTATGTTTACGTGGTTAGAATTGAAAATCATAGTCATATGCTAGAAATTACGTGTTAGGTTGCGATTTTAAGGGTTTCCAAGCGTTTTTGACACTTTTGCGCATAAAGTAGCTCAAACATGGTTTATTTTGCACGAAACATGGCACACAACACTATTTGGTATAAATTTTTGTGTTCAAGTGGTTAGAGTTGAAAATCATAGTCATATACGAGAAATTACGTGTTAAGTTGCGAATTTATGGGTTTTGTCGCATTTTTGGCACTTTTCAAACTTGGTTTTTTTTGCACGAAACATGGCACACAACACTTTTTGGTATGTATTATTGTGGTTAAGAGGTTAGAATTGAAAATCATAGTCATATGCTAGAAATTACGTGTTAAGTTGCGATTTTATGGGTTTTTAAGCGTTTTTGGAACTTTTGCACATAAAGTAGCTCGAATTTGGTTTGTTTTGCACGAAATATGGCACAGAACACTATTTGGTATATATTATTGTGTTGAAGTGGTTAGAATTGAAAATTATAGTCATATGCTAGATATTACGTGTTAAGTTGCGATTTTATGCGTTGTCATGCTTTTTTGGCACTTTTCGTGCATAAAGTAGCGCATTAACTTGGTTTGTTTTGCACGCAACTTGGCACACAACACTATTTGGTATATTTTATTGTGTTGAAGTGGATAGAATTTAAAATCTTAGTCATATGCTAGAAATTACGTGTTAAGTTGCGATTTTAAGGGTTTTTAAGCATTTTTGGCACTTTTGCGTATAAAGTAGCTCAAACACGGTTTGTTTTGCACGAAACTTGGCACACAACACTATTTGGTATATATTATTGTGTTGAAGTTGTTAGAATTGAAAATCATACTCATATGCAATAAAATACGTGTTAAGTTGCGATTTTATGGATTTTAAAGCATTTTTGGCTCTTTTGCGCATGAAGTAGCTCAAACTTTGTTTGTTTTGCACAAAACTTGGCACATAACACTATTTGGTGTATATTATCTTTTTGAAGTGGTTAGAATTCAAAATCATAGTCATATGCTAAAAATTACGTGTTATGTTGCGATTTCATGGGTTTTTAAGCGTTTTTTGCACTTTTGCGCATAAAGTAGCTCAAACTTGGTTTGTTTTGCACGAAACATGGCACACAACACCTTTTGGTATAAATTTTTTGTGTTGAAGTGGTTAGAATTGAAAATCATAGTCGTATGCTAAAATTACGTCTTAAATTGCGATTTTATGGGTTTTTAAGCGTTTTTGGCACTTTTGCGCATAAAGTAGCTCAAACTTGGTTTGTTTTGCACCAAACTTGGCACACAAAACTTTTTTAGTATATATTATTATGTTTACGTGGTTAGAATTGAAAATCATAGTCATATGCTAGAAATTACGTGTTAGGTTGCGATTTTAAGGGTTTCCAAGCGTTTTTGACACTTTTGCGCATAAAGTAGCTCAAACATGGTTTATTTTGCACGAAACATGGCACACAACACTATTTGGTATAAATTTTTGTGTTCAAGTGGTTAGAGTTGAAAATCATAGTCATATACGAGAAATTACGTGTTAAGTTGCGAATTTATGGGTTTTGTCGCATTTTTGGCACTTTTCAAACTTGGTTTTTTTTGCACGAAACATGGCACACAACACTTTTTGGTATGTATTATTGTGGTTAAGAGGTTAGAATTGAAAATCATAGTCATATGCTAGAAATTACGTGTTAAGTTGCGATTTTATGGGTTTTTAAGCGTTTTTGGAACTTTTGCACATAAAGTAGCTCGAATTTGGTTTGTTTTGCACGAAATATGGCACAGAACACTATTTGGTATATATTATTGTGTTGAAGTGGTTAGAATTGAAAATTATAGTCATACGCTAGATATTACGTGTTAAGTTGCGATTTTATGCGTTGTCATGCTTTTTTGGCACTTTTCGTGCATAAAGTAGCGCATTAACTTGGTTTGTTTTGCACGCAACTTGGCACACAACACTATTTGGTATATTTTATTGTGTTGAAGTGGATAGAATTTAAAATCTTAGTCATATGCTAGAAATTACGAGTTAAGTTGCGATTTTAAGGGTTTTTAAGCATTTTTGGCACTTTTGCGTATAAAGTAGCTCAAACACGGTTTGTTTTGCACGAAACTTGGCACACAACACTATTTGGTATATATTATTGTGTTGAAGTTGTTAGAATTGAAAATCATACTCATATGCAATAAAATACGTGTTAAGTTGCGATTTTATGGATTTTAAAGCATTTTTGGCACTTTTGCGCATGAAGTAGCTCAAACTTTGTTTGTTTTGCACAAAACTTGGCACATAACACTATTTGGTGTATATTATCTTTTTGAAGTGGTTAGAATTCAAAATCATAGTCATATGCTAAAAATTACGTGTTATGTTGCGATTTCATGGGTTTTTAAGCGTTTTTTGCACTTTTGCGCATAAAGTAGCTCAAACTTGGTTTGTTTTGCACGAAACATGGCACACAACACCTTTTGGTATAAATTTTTTGTGTTGAAGTGGTTAGAATTGAAAATCATAGTCGTATGCTAAAATTACGTCTTAAATTGCGATTTTATGGGTTTTTAAGCGTTTTTGGCACTTTTGCGCATAAAGTAGCTCAAACTTGGTTTGTTTTGCACCAAACTTGGCACACAAAACTTTTTTAGTATATATTATTATGTTTACGTGGTTAGAATTGAAAATCATAGTCATATGCTAGAAATTACGTGTTAGGTTGCGATTTTAAGGGTTTCCAAGCGTTTTTGACACTTTTGCGCATAAAGTAGCTCAAACATGGTTTATTTTGCACGAAACATGGCACACAACACTATTTGGTATAAATTTTTGTGTTGAAGTGGTTAGAGTTGAAAATCATAGTCATATACGAGAAATTACGTGTTAAGTTGCGAATTTATGGGTTTTGTCGCATTTTTGGCACTTTTCAAACTTGGTTTTTTTTGCACGAAACATGGCACACAACACTTTTTGGTATGTATTATTGTGGTTAAGAGGTTAGAATTGAAAATCATAGTCATATGCTAGAAATTACGTGTTAAGTTGCGATTTTATGGGTTTTTAAGCGTTTTTGGAACTTTTGCACATAAAGTAGCTCGAATTTGGTTTGTTTTGCACGAAATATGGCACAGAACACTATTTGGTATATATTATTGTGTTGAAGTGGTTAGAATTGAAAATTATAGTCATATGCTAGATATTACGTGTTAAGTTGCGATTTTATGCGTTGTCATGCTTTTTTGGCACTTTTCGTGCATAAAGTAGCGCATTAACTTGGTTTGTTTTGCACGCAACTTGGCACACAACACTATTTGGTATATTTTATTGTGTTGAAGTGGATAGAAATTAAAATCTTAGTCATATGCTAGAAATTACGAGTTAAGTTGCGATTTTAAGGGTTTTTAAGCATTTTTGGCACTTTTGCGTATAAAGTAGCTCAAACACGGTTTGTTTTGCACGAAACTTGGCACACAACACTATTTGGTATATATTATTGTGTTGAAGTTGTTAGAATTGAAAATCATACTCATATGCAATAAAATACGTGTTAAGTTGCGATTTTATGGATTTTAAAGCATTTTTGGCTCTTTTGCGCATGAAGTAGCTCAAACTTTGTTTGTTTTGCATAAAACTTGGCACATAACACTATTTGGTGTATATTATCTTTTTGAAGTGGTTAGAATTCAAAATCATAGTCATATGCTAAAAATTACGTGTTATGTTGCGATTTCATGGGTTTTTAAGCGTTTTTTGCACTTTTGCGCATAAAGTAGCTCAAACTTGGTTTGTTTTGCACGAAACATGGCACACAACACCTTTTGGTATAAATTTTTTGTGTTGAAGTGGTTAGAATTGAAAATCATAGTCATATGCTAAAATTACGTGTTAAATTGCGATTTTATGGGTTTTTAAGCGTTTTTGGCACTTTTGCGCATAAAGTAGCTCAAACTTGGTTTGTTTTGCACCAAACTTGGCACACAAAACTTTTTTAGTATATATTATTATGTTTACGTGGTTAGAATTGAAAATCATAGTCATATGCTAGAAAGTACGTGTTAGGTTGCGATTTTAAGGGTTTCCAAGCGTTTTTGACACTTTTGCGCATAAAGTAGCTCAAACATGGTTTATTTTGCACGAAACATGGCACACAACACTATTTGGTATAAATTTTTGTGTTCAAGTGGTTAGAGTTGAAAATCATAGTCATATACGAGAAATTACGTGTTAAGTTGCGAATTTATGGGTTTTGTCGCATTTTTGGCACTTTTGCGCATAAAGTAGCTCAAACTTGGTTTTTTTTGCACGAAACATGGCACACAACACTTTTTGGTATGTATTATTGTGGTTAAGAGGTTAGAATTGAAAATCATAGTCATATGCTAGAAATTACGTGTTAAGTTGCGATTTTATGGGTTTTTAAGCGTTTTTGGAACTTTTGCACATAAAGTAGCTCGAATTTGGTTTGTTTTGCACGAAATATGGCACAGAACACTATTTGGTATATATTATTGTGTTGAAGTGGTTAGAATTGAAAATTATAGTCATATGCTAGATATTACGTGTTAAGTTGCGATTTTATGCGTTGTCATGCTTTTTTGGCACTTTTCGTGCATAAAGTAGCGCATTAACTTGGTTTGTTTTGCACGCAACTTGGCACACAACACTATTTGGTATATTTTATTGTGTTGAAGTGGATAGAATTTAAAATCTTAGTCATATGCTAGAAATTACGTGTTAAGTTGCGATTTTAAGGGTTTTTAAGCATTTTTGGCACTTTTGCGTATAAAGTAGCTCAAACACGGTTTGTTTTGCACGAAACTTGGCACACAACACTATTTGGTATATATTATTGTGTTGAAGTTGTTAGAATTGAAAATCATACTCATATGCAATAAAATACGTGTTAAGTTGCGATTTTATGGATTTTAAAGCATTTTTGGCTCTTTTGCGCATGAAGTAGCTCAAACTTTGTTTGTTTTGCACAAAACTTGGCACATAACACTATTTGGTGTATTATATCTTTTTGAAGTGGTTAGAATTCAAAATCATAGTCATATGCTAAAAATTACGTGTTATGTTGCGATTTCATGGGTTTTTAAGCGTTTTTTGCACTTTTGCGCATAAAGTAGCTCAAACTTGGTTTGTTTTGCACGAAACATGGCACACAACACCTTTTGGTATAAATTTTTTGTGTTGAAGTGGTTAGAATTGAAAATCATAGTCATATGCTAAAATTACGTGTTAAATTACGATTTTATGGGTTTTTAAGCGTTTTTGGCACTTTTGCGCATAAAGTAGCTCAAACTTGGTTTGTTTTGCACCAAACTTGGCACACAAAACTTTTTTAGTATATATTATTATGTTTACGTGGTTAGAATTGAAAATCATAGTCATATGCTAGAAATTACGTGTTAGGTTGCGATTTTAAGGGTTTCCAAGCGTTTTTGACACTTTTGCGCATAAAGTAGCTCAAACATGGTTTATTTTGCACGAAACATGGCACACAACACTATTTGGTATAAATTTTTGTGTTCAAGTGGTTAGAGTTGAAAATCATAGTCATATACGAGAAATTACGTGTTAAGTTGCGAATTTATGGGTTTTGTCGCATTTTTGGCACTTTTGCGCATAAAGTAGCTCAAACTTGGTTTTTTTTTGCACGAAACATGGCACACAACACTTTTTGGTATGTATTATTGTGGTTAAGAGGTTAGAATTGAAAATCATAGTCATATGCTAGAAATTACGTGTTAAGTTGCGATTTTATGGGTTTTTAAGCGTTTTTGGAACTTTTGCACATAAAGTAGCTCGAATTTGGTTTGTTTTGCACGAAATATGGCACAGAACACTATTTGGTATATATTATTGTGTTGAAGTGGTTAGAATTGAAAATTATAGTCATATGCTAGATATTACGTGTTAAGTTGCGATTTTATGCGTTGTCATGCTTTTTTGGCACTTTTCGTGCATAAAGTAGCGCATTAACTTGGTTTGTTTTGCACGCAACTTGGCACACAACACTATTTGGTATATTTTATTGTGTTGAAGTGGATAGAATTTAAAATCTTAGTCATATGCTAGAAATTACGTGTTAAGTTGCGATTTTAAGGGTTTTTAAGCATTTTTGGCACTTTTGCGTATAAAGTAGCTCAAACACGGTTTGTTTTGCACGAAACTTGGCACACAACACTATTTGGTATATATTATTGTGTTGAAGTTGTTAGAATTGAAAATCATACTCATATGCAATAAAATACGTGTTAAGTTGCGATTTTATGGATTTTAAAGCATTTTTGGCTCTTTTGCGCATGAAGTAGCTCAAACTTTGTTTGTTTTGCACAAAACTTGGCACATAACACTATTTGGTGTATATTATCTTTGTGAAGTGGTTAGAATTCAAAATCATAGTCATATGCTAAAAATTACGTGTTATGTTGCGATTTCATGGGTTTTTAAGCGTTTTTTGCACTTTTGCGCATAAAGTAGCTCAAACTTGGTTTGTTTTGCACGAAACATGGCACAGAACACCTTTTGGTATAAATTTTTTGTGTTGAAGTGGTTAGAATTGAAAATCATAGTCATATGCTAAAATTACGTGTTAAATTGCGATTTTATGGGTTTTTAAGCGTTTTTGGCACTTTTGCGCATAAAGTAGCTCAAACTTGGTTTGTTTTGCACCAAACTTGGCACACAAAACTTTTTTAGTATATATTATTATGTTTACGTGGTTAGAATTGAAAATCATAGTCATATGCTAGAAATTACGTGTTAGGTTGCGATTTTAAGGGTTTCCAAGCGTTTTTGACACTTTTGCGCATAAAGTAGCTCAAACATGGTTTATTTTGCACGAAACATGGCACACAACACTATTTGGTATAAATTTTTGTGTTCAAGTGGTTAGAGTTGAAAATCATAGTCATATACGAGAAATTACGTGTTAAGTTGCGAATTTATGGGTTTTGTCGCATTTTTGGCACTTTTGCGCATAAAGTAGCTCAAACTTGGTTTTTTTTTGCACGAAACATGGCACACAACACTTTTTGGTATGTATTATTGTGGTTAAGAGGTTAGAATTGAAAATCATAGTCATATGCTAGAAATTACGTGTTAAGTTGCGATTTTATGGGTTTTTAAGCGTTTTGGAACTTTTGCACATAAAGTAGCTCGAATTTGGTTTGTTTTGCACGAAATATGGCACAGAACACTATTTGGTATATATTATTGTGTTGAAGTGGTTAGAATTGAAAATTATAGTCATATGCTAGATATTACGTGTTAAGTTGCGATTTTATGCGTTGTCATGCTTTTTTGGCACTTTTCGTGCATAAAGTAGCGCATTAACTTGGTTTGTTTTGCACGCAACTTGGCACACAACACTATTTGGTATATTTTATTGTGTTGAAGTGGATAGAATTTAAAATCTTAGTCATATGCTAGAAATTACGTGTTAAGTTGCGATTTTAAGGGTTTTTAAGCATTTTTGGCACTTTTGCGTATAAAGTAGCTCAAACACGGTTTGTTTTGCACGAAACTTGGCACACAACACTATTTGGTATATATTATTGTGTTGAAGTTGTTAGAATTGAAAATCATACTCATATGCAATAAAATACGTGTTAAGTTGCGATTTTATGGATTTTAAAGCATTTTTGGCTCTTTTGCGCATGAAGTAGCTCAAACTTTGTTTGTTTTGCACAAAACTTGGCACATAACACTATTTGGTGTATTAT